>NC_042994.1:28970645-29268631 GCF_901001165.1 Salmo trutta
CACACACACACACACACACACACACACACACACACACACACACACACACACACACACACACACACACACTGACACACCAAGAAAACACACACACACACTGACACACACACACACACATACACACACACACACACACACACACACACACACACACACACACACACACACACACTGACACACCAAGAAAACACACACACACACTGACACACACACACACACACACACACACACACACACACACTGACACACCAAGAAAACACACACACACACACTGACACACACACACACACACACACACACACACACACACACACACACACACACACTGACACACCAAGAAAACACACACACACACTGACACACACACACACACACACACTGACACACCAAGAAAACACACACACACACTGACACACACACACACACACACACACACACACACACACACACACACACACACACACACACACACTGACACACCAAGAAAACACACACACACTGACACACACACACACTGACACACCAAGAAAACACACACACACACTGACACACACACACACACACACACACACACACACACACACACACACACACACACACACACTGACACACCAAGAAAACACACACACACACACACACACACACACACTGACACACCAAGAAAACACACACACACACTGACACACCCAGAAAACACACACACACACACACACACACACACACACACACACACACACACACACACTGTGAACACACAGACACACACACACACACACTGTGAACACATACACACACACACACACTGTGAACACACAGACACACAGTCCACACACACACACTGTGAACACACATAGAAAACACACACACACTGTGAACACACACAGACAGTGAACACACACACAAAACACACACACTGTGAACACACACGGTGAACACACAGTGATTTTAAGAAACTATAATACTGTTCTTTTATTTTCAGGCTGTGTTGTTCTTTGACACAGTGGCTCTAGGAATTGACAACTCCGACAAGTGAGTCTGGAAACATCTGCACATTGTGATGTACAGTATATATACAGTGCATTCGGAAAGTATTCAGACCCCTTCACTTTTTCCAAATGTTGTTACGTTACAGCCTTATTCTAAAATGAATTAAATCGTTTTTTCCCTCATCAATCTACACACAATAACCAATAGTGACATCACAATACCCCATAATGACATCACAATACCCCATAATGACATCACAATACCCCATAATGACATCACAATACCCCATAATGACATCACAATACCCCATAATGACAAAGCAAAAACAGGTTTTTAGACATTTTTGCACATTTATATATATATAAAAAAAATGAAATATGACATTTACATTAGTATTCAGACCCTTTACTCAGTACTTTGTTGAAGACCTTTGGCAGCGATTACAGCCTCGAGTCTTCTTGGGTATGACGCTACAAGCTTGGCACACCTGCATTTGGGGAGTTTCTACCATTCTTCTCTGCAGATTCACTCAAGATCTGTCAGGTTGGATGGGGAGCATCGCTGCACAGCTATTTTCAGATCTCTCCAGAGATGTTAGAGAAGTCCATACTCTGGCTGGGCCACTCAAGGACATTCAGAGACTTGTCCCGAAGCCACTGCTGCGATGTGTTGGCTGTGTGCTTAGGGTTGTTGTCCTATTGGAAGGTGAACCCTCACCCCAATCTGGAGGTCCTGAGTGCTCTGGAGCAGGTTTTCATCAAGGAGCTTGAAAATAAAGGAGAGCCGCACACTCTAGGAGCTCAGATGCAAAAATGTAATATCCAACGTTTCGACAGATAAGCTGTCTTCATCAGGGTATGATGAAGGAGCTTTCATCAAGGAGCTGTCTGTAGTTTGCTCCATTCATCTTTCCCTCGATCCTGACTAGTCTCCCAGTCGCTGCCACTGAAAAACATCCCCACAGCATGATGCTGCCAGCACCATGCTTCACCATAGGGATGGTGCCAGGTTTCCTCCAGACATGACACTTGGCATTTAGGCCAAAGAGTTCAATCTTGGATTTATCAGACCAGAGAATCTTGTTTCTCATGGTCAGAGTCCTTTAGGTGCCTTTTGGCAAACTCCAAGTAGGCTGTCATGTGACTTCTACTGAGGAGTGGGTTCCGTCTGGCCTACTCTGCCATAAAGGCCTGATTGGTGGAGTGCTGCAGAAATGGTTTTCCTTCTGGAAGGTTCTCCCATCTCCACAGAGGAACTCTGGAGCTCTGTCAGAGTGACCATCGGCTTCTTGGTCACCTCCCTGACCAAGGCCATTCTCCCACAATTGCTCAGTTTGGCCGGGCGGCCAGCTCTTGGAAGAGTCTTGGTGGTTCAAAACTTCTTCCATATAAAAATAATGGAGGCCACTGGGTTCTTGGGGACCCACAATGCTGCAGAAATGTTTTGGTACCCTTCCCCACATCTGTGCCTCGACACAATCCTATCTCGGAGCTCTATGGACAAATCCTTCAACTCATGACTTGGTTTTTGCTCTGACATGCACTGTCAACTGGAACCTTACATAGACAGGTGTGTGCCTTTCCAAATCATGTCCAATCAATTGAATTTACCACAGGTGGACTCCAATCAAGTTGTAGAAACATCTCAAGGATGATCAATGGAAATAGGATGCACCTGAGCTCAATTTAGAGTCTCATAGCAAAGGGTCTGAATACTTATGTAAATAAGGTATTTCTATTTTTTATTTGTAATACATTTGCAAAAATGTCTAAAAACAGATTTCGCTTTGTCATTGTGGGGTATTGTGTCTAGATTAAAAAATACATTTATTATGTAATCCATTTTAGAATAAGGCTGTAACTTAACAAAATGTGGAAAAAGTCAAGGGGTCTGAATACTTTCAGAATGCACTGTAAAACCAGGAAGTGTCATGTGGGCGTGTTGATTGGGTGTTTCCCTCAGTTTAATGGTTATTTATTTTTAATTATTGTGTGTGTCTCTGCGCCTTTGTGTGTGTGTGTGTGTGTGTGTGTGTGTGTGCATGCGTGCGTGCTTGTGTGTGTGTATATGTGTGTGTCCCCAGTATGTCATCCAGCGTGCTCCAGGGCTTCACCTGCACCAGAGTGCCCAGTATGACCACAACCAAGATCAAGAACCTGGTCAAGGCCTGCAGGAGGAAGGGCAACAACAGGGTCGAACTGAGAGAGACTCAGGTCAGATACCAGCTGTTGTTGTTTTCGTTGTTGTTATTGTTGTTGTTGTCGTACTCAAAGAGACTCAGGTCAGCCTCTCATCACCAAGCTTAATACCAGCTGTTGATGTCGTTGTTGTCGTCGTACTCAAAGAGACTCAGGTCAGTCTCTCACACCAAGCTTAATACCAGCTGTTGTTGTTGTTGTCGTACTCAAAGAGACTCAGGTCAGCCACTCACACCAAGCTTAATACCAGCTGTTGTTGTTGTTGTTGTTGTCGTACTCAAAGAGACTCAGGTCAGCCACTCACACCAAGCTTAATACCAGCTGTTGTTGTTGTTGCTGAGGTCGGTATTGTTGGATTCCAACAGTTGTTTGAGAAGTCAGCATGCAAGGGATTATTCATTTGATAAATAATCATAATAATAATATGATTATATGTTTGTGTGACCCACAGTTGACCTGCATGTACAACTACATCAAGGAAGGGTCAGATGTCACTAGCTACAACCTATACCCTCCTGACATGCTGCTTTACTACGCGTGAGTACCGCATGTCATACATTCAATCAACCAACCAATCAATCAACCATCAACCAACCAATAAACAATTACCCAATCAACCAATCAACAATCAACCAATCAACCAATAAATAAATTAACCAATCAACCAATCAACCAATAAATAAATTAACCAATCAACCAATCAACCAATAAATAAATTAACCAATCAACCAATAAATAAATTAACCAATCAACCAATCAACCAATAAATACATTAACCAATCAACTAATCAACTAATCAACCAATCAACTAATCAATAAATTAATCAAAGCAAATACTGTTGGACAGTCCATCTCTCTCTCTCTGTTTACTGATGAATACAACTGGTTATTTAAGTTACTGAGTTTAAAACTGGTTGATTAAGTTACTGATGAATTAAACTGGCTATTTAAGTTACTGATGAATTAAACTGGCTATTTAAGTTACTGATGAATTAAACTGGCTATTTAACTTACTGATGAATTAAACTGGCTATTTAAGTTACTGATGAATTAAACTGGCTATTTAAGTTACTGATGAATTAAACTGGCTATTTAAGTTACTGATGAATTAAACTGGCTATTTAAGTTACTGATGAATTAAACTGGCTATTTAAGTTACTGATGAATTAAACTGGCTATTTAAGTTACTGATGAATTAAACTGGCTATTTAAGTTACTGATTAATTAAACTGGCTATTTAAGTTACTGATGAATTAAACTGGCTATTTAAGTTACTGATGAATTAAACTGGCTATTTAAGTTACTGATGAATTAAACTGGCTATTTAAGTTACTGATGAATTAAACTGGCTATTTAAGTTACTGATGAATTAAACTGGCTATTTAAGTTACTGATGAATTAAACTGGCCATTTAAGTTACTGAGTTTAAAACTGGTTGATTTAAGTTATTGATTAATAAAACTGGCTATTTAAGTTACTGATGAATTAAACTGGTCATTTAAGTTACTGATGAATTAAACTGGCTATTTAAGTTACTGATGCATTAAACTGGTTATTTAAGTTACTGAGTTTAAAACTGGTTGATTAAGTTACTGATTAGTAAAACTGTTTAATTAAGTTACGGATGAATAAAACTGGTTATTTAAGTTACTGATGAATAAAACTGGTTAATTAAGTTACGGATGAATAAAACTGGTTAATTAAGATACAGTTGAATAAAACTGGTTAAATGAAGTTACTGTTGAATAAAACTGGCTAATTAAGATACAGATAAATAAAACTGGTTAATGAAGTTACTGTTGAATACAACTGGTTAATTAAGTTACTGATGAATGAAACTGGTTAATTAAGTTACTGATGAATGAAACGGGTTAATGAAGTTACTGCTGAATAAAGCCAGATGTATTTGTTTATTTATATTGTATGAATATAAATGTGTTATATTGTATTTGATGTCTGCAGCTACAGTAAGGTATCTCAGGACACCTGTAAGGACTACTTCAGGGAGCTGGGAGACGCAGACTTCTCCGTGTTCTCCAACCCTCTCAGCTTCAAACGCACAGCCCTGGTTAACAATGCCAAGACCTGCCTGGTGAGTCACAACACTGTCACACAACATGGGTGTGGTCCAAATGACACCCCTATTCCCTTAATAGTGCACTACTTTTGACCGGGCCCATCGGTCTCTGTTCTCAGTAGTACACTATAAAGTTACATCCTCCATCCATTGCTTTCTGCAAGGCAGTAAAGGCAGATTGAAGCTCTGGAATTAACCTGGTTAACCCTGGGGGGAAAAGCAACAGTAGCATCTGAAAAAGAGCCTAGTTAACCCTGGGGGCAAAAGCAACAGTAGCATCTGAAAGAGCCTGGTTAACCCTGGGGGCAATAGCAACAGTAGCATCTGAAAGAGCCTGGTTAACCCTGGGGGCAATAGCAACAGTAGCATCTGAAAGAGCCTGGTTAACCCTGGGGGCAATAGCAAGAGTAGCATCTGAAAGAGTCTGGTTAACCCTGGGGGGCAATAGCAACAGTGTCATCTGAAAGAGCCTGGTTAACCCTGGGGGGCAATAGCAACAGTGTCATCTGAAAGAGCTTGGTTAACCCTGGGGGGCAATAGCAACAGTAGCATCTGAAAGAGCCTGGTTAACCCTGGGGGCAATAGCAACAGTAGCATCTGAAAGAGTCTGGTTAACCCTGGGGGCAATAGCAACAGTAGCATCTGAAAGAGCCTGGTTAACCCTGGGGGCAATAGCAACAGTGTCATCTGCATACAGGTGTGTGTAAAAAAAAATGCAGAGACTAATATTGTTTATATAAACAGTCAAAAAGTACAGGACCTAAGATCGACCCCTGTGGGACACTTTTGGTAATATCAAGGAAACCTGATTTAACACCATCAGACAATACACAGTGTCCTGTCTGTCAAGTAAAAATAAAAAATGGCCAAGCACATGATGCTTGATGACTTAAGACAATCAGTAACGAGTGGTCAACTGTCTCGAAGGCCTCCCATAGGTCAATAAACAGGACAGAACTGTGCTTCTCCTTGTCCATACCTTTTACCACATAATTTAACACCAAGGTTACAGCAGAGATGGTGCTATGACCCTGCTAGCAACCATCTCGTATTCTGGGAAGTTTCTAAGCTGACAGTTGATTAATGATTCCCTAAATGGTTGCTAGGCAAGACAGTTGAGAGATGGCCGATAATTACTGAGGTCAGAGGGCTCACCACCTTTTTTTAATCTTTATTTTAACTAGGCAAGTCAGTTAAGAACAACTTCTTATTTACAATGACGGCCTACCGGGGAAGCAGTGGTTTAACTGCCTTGTTCAGGGGCAGAACGACAGATTTTTTAAAATCTTATCAACTCTGGGATTCGATCCAGCAACCTTTTGGTTACTGGTCCAACGCGCTAACCACTAGCCTACCTGCCACCCCATATTGTTTGAAGGGGGCCAAGCTTCTCCGCCATAGATAGAAAAGAGATGAGAACAACTCTAGAGCCAACTGAGGTTCAGAGACACAGCAGATGGAGATATGTTCCTCCCCAGGCTCAGTCTTCTCTATTAGCCCGTTGTCCTTTTAGGTAGAGAAAACATTCTGCTGTTTCTAGGCTCAGTCTTCTCTATTAGCCTGTTGTCCTTTTAGGTAGAGAAAACGTTCTCCTGTTTCTAGAATATACAATGATGCTCACGCATGATTACTGAGTATTGTTTTAAACGTATTTGAATTTAGGTCCAGCTTTAAATGACGTTCAGCTTATAATGGCGTCATAAAGCCTTCATAATGCCTTCATAGGCACTACATAAATGTGTTACAAAGCATCTATAACCATATGTCATGCTTTATAAAGGGTTCATAAATGTGGCATAACTGTGTGACATAATTCCCAATGTCAAATGTGACATAACCCACTATGTAGAAATATTATATAAACATGGGCTTTATGAAGGCTTTATGAAGCTTTATGAAGGCTTTATGAAGGCTTTATAAGCTGCACTTAATTTAAAGCGGGACCTGAATTTATTAAATTTTCATCTTACTGTGTCTATTTAACTGTCAACTCTGTTACAATATAGAATGACAAAATATAAATGACAATATAGAATGGCAATATAGAATGACAATATACAATGGCAGTATAGAATGACAATATACAATGGCAGTATAGAATGACAATATATAAATTACAATATAGAATGACAATATAGAATGGCAATATATAAATGACAATATAGAATGGCAATATAGAATGACAATACAGAACGACAATACAGAACGACAAAATAGAATGACAATATAGAACGGCAATACAGAATGACAATACAGAATGACAATATAGAATGACAATATAGAATGGCAATATAGAATGACAATATAGAATGGCAATATAGAATGACAATATATAATGGCAATATAGAATGACAATATACAATGGCAGTATAGAATGACAATATACAATGGCAGTATAGAATGACAATATAGAATAACAATATAGAATGACAATACAGAACGCCAAAATATAGAACGCCAAAATATAGAATGACAATACAGAATGACAATATAGAATGGCAATATATAAATGGCAATATAGAATGACAATATATAAATGACAATATAGAATGACAGTATAGAATGACAATATAGAATGACAGTATAGAATGACAATATAGAACGACAAAATATAGAACGACAATATAGAATGACAATATAGAACGGCAATACAGAATGACAATAAAGAATGACAATATAGAATGGCAATATAGAATGGCAATACATAAATGGCAATATAGAATGACAATATATAAATGACAATATATAAATGACAATATATAAATGACAATATATAAATGACAATATAGAATGACAATATACAATGGCAGTATAGAATGACAATATAGAATGACAATACAGAACGACAATATAGAACGACAAAATATAGAACGACAATATAGAACGGCAATACAGAACGACAATATAGAATGACAATATAGAATGGCAATCTAGAATGACATTATAGAATGGCAATATATAAATGGCAATATATAAATGACAATATAGAATGACAATATATAAATGACAATATATAATGACAATATAGAATGACAATATAGAATGACAATATAGAAATGCTCATGATATGAACTTACATTTGATGCGATCTGATTGGAAGTCGTGATGTCAGTGCTGTGTTGTGTCCATCTGTCCCTGCAGGGTATCATCGGCACAGTTCTGAGCAGTGACAACCTGCAGGTCCTAGGTAACATGGTGTGTGTTCTGGACGGTTCCTACATCCAGAACTCTGACCAGCTCATCCTGCAGAAACTACAGAACTGTAATGACCTCGCCGACGAACAGGTGGCTGCCATAGAAACGCTGTTGACGTCTGGGAAAACACAGTACGGGTAAGCCAACATGGAAATAAACAAACGCATCTGATTGGCTAGGCTGAAACTAACTAACTGACTGACTGACTGAGCTGAAACTGACTGACTGGGCTGAAACAGTATCTGAAGTTAGGATTGGGCCCTGAAATGTAAACATTATATGTCAGATACACTGATGTGCGTGTGTACGTGTTTCCTGTCAACAGTATAGTTGAGTCCGTACTGTGTGAGTTTCCTGTCAACAGTATAGTTGAGTCTGTACTGTTGGTTTTCTGTCAACAATATAGTTAAGTCTGTACTGTGTGTGTTTCCTGTCAACAGTATAGTTGAGTCTGTACTGTGAGTTTCCTGTCAACAGTATAGTTGAGTCTGTACTGTATGATTGTGTTTCCTGTCAACAGTATAGTTGAGTCTGTACTGTGTGATTGAGTTTCCTGTCAACAATATAGTTGAGTCTGTACTGTGTGTGTTTCCTGTCAACAGTATAGTTGAGTCTGTACTGTGAGTTTCCTGTCAACAGTATAGTTGAGTCTGTACTGTGAGTTTCCTGTCAACAGTATAGTTGAGTCTGTACTGTATGATTGTGTTTCCTGTCAACAGTATAGTTGAGTCTGTACTGTGTGATTGAGTTTCCTGTAAACAGTATAGTTGAGTCTGTACTGTGAGTTTCCTGTCAACAGTATAGTTGAGTCTGTACTGTGAGTTTTCCTGTCAACAATATAGTTGAGTCTGTACTGTGAGTTTCCTGTCAACAGTATAGTTGAGTCTGTACTGTGAGTTTTCCTGTCAACAGTATAGTTGAGTTTGTACTGTGAATTTTCCTGTCAACAGTATAGTTGAGTCTGTACTGTGTGATTGAGTTTCCTGTCAACAGTATAGTTGAGTCTGTACTGTGTGAGTTTCCTGTCAACAGTATAGTTGAGTCTGTACTGTGTGTTTCTCCAGACTCCCAGCTACCTGGAACAGAGAGACCCTGGACAACCTGGGCATTCTACCTCTCTACCTGACATCCTCCTTCTACAGGAACTTCTCTAAGGTCACAAACCACTACACCTGGCTGTGTGTGTGTGTGTGTGTGTGTGTGTGTGTGTGTGTGTGTGTGTGTGTGTGTGTGTGTGTGTGTGTGTGTGTGTGTGTGTGTGTGTGTGTGTGTGTGTGTTTTTACAGGCTGTGTTCTGTTGTTCTCCAGAAAGTAAAGGGCCAGTTCCTACAGTCATTCCTGAAGGTGTTGAGAAAGAATGGAACGTCCAGACAGAAGAAGAGGAGGATGAAGACGGCTATCAGACAGTCCATCATCGACCAATCACAGTCCAAACGCTCCATAGGTGTGTCCACCCTGCACTAATATACCATTTCTGTCTTTCTGTCTTTCTGTCTGTCTGTCTGTCTGTCTGTCTGTCTGTCTGTCTGTCTGTCTGTCTGTCCACAGTGAGTGAATAACAGTACTCTCCTCCCTGTCCTAGTGAGTGAATGCACAGTGGGAAATATCACTCAAGTGACGATCAGTGAGAGTACGTTCCCCTTCAACTACGAGACTGTGACCAAGTTCAACTGCTGCCTGACGGCCAAGACAGTTGTTGACAACCTGGACGCCATCACCGCCAAGGTGGACGACCAGGAATACCTTGAAGTGGTCCTGGCGAGACTCAGAGAGGTACTGTACACTTTCAGGCAAAGAATCAGAATCAACTTTATTCACCAAGTACATTAACACAGTCACAATGTTACCTGGTGATATGGTGCTATTGGTGATAGACAACACAGTCAAAATGTTACCTGGTGATATGGTGCTATTGGTGATAGACAACACAGTCACAATGTTACCTGGTGATATGGTGCTATTGGTGATAGACAACACAGTCACAATGTTACCTGGTGATATGGTGCTATTGGTGATAGACAACACAGTCACAATGTTACCTGGTGATTTGGTGATAGACAACACAGTCACAATGTTACCTGGTGATATGGTGCTATTGGTGATAGACAACACAGTCACAATGTTACCTGGTGATATGGTGCTATTGGTGATAGACAACACAGTCACAATGTTACCTGGTGATATGGTGCTATTGGTGATAGACAACACGGTCACAATGTTACCTGGTGATATGGTGCTATTGGTGATAGACAACACGGTCACAATGTTACCTGGTGATATGGTGCTATTGGTGATAGACAACACGGTCACAATGTTACCTGGTGATATGGTGCTATTGGTGATAGACAACACGGTCACAATGTTACCTGGTGATATGGTGCTATTGGTGATAGACAACACGGTCACAATGTTACCTGGTGATATGGTGCTATTGGTAATAGACAACACAGTCACAATGTTACCTGGTGATATGAAGCTATCGGTGACAGACAACACAGTCACAATGTTACCTGGTGATATGGTGCTATTGGTGATAGACAACACAGTCACAATGTTACCTGGTGATATGGTGCTATTGGTGATAGACAACACAGTCACAATGTTACCTGGTGATAATGTGCTGCTAGTTATAGATAACACAGTCAGAATGTTACATGGTGATATGGTGCTGATGGTTATAGACAACACAGTCAGAATGTTCCTTAGTGATATGGTGCTGATGGTTATAGACAACACAGTCAGAATGTTACTTAGTGATATGGGGCTGATGGTTATAGACAACACAGTGTTACCTGGTGATATGGTGCTATTGGTGATAGACAACACAGTCACAATGTTACCTGGTGATATGGTGCTTCTAGTTATAGACAACACAGTCAGAATGTCACCTGGTGATATGGTGCTGCTTGTTATAGACAACACAGTCAGAGTGTTATCCGGTGATATGGTGCTGCTAGTTATAGACAACACAGTCAGAATGTTACCTGGTGATATGGTGCTGCTAGTTATAGACAACACAGTCAGAATGTTACCTGGTGATATGGTGCTGCTAGTTATAGACAACACAGTCACAATGTTACCTGGTGATATGGTGCTGCTAGTTATAGACAACACAGTCAGAATGTTACCTGGTGATATGGTGCTGCTAGTTATAGACAACACAGTCAGAATGTTACCTGGTGATATGGTGCTGCTAGTTATAGACAACATTTAGAGACAGAATACAGGCAGGGGAGTTTACACAAAGTTAACTTACCTTATATACAAATAGGTAGGTTGAACATAGAGCCGTATAACGTATGAGGCGATAACTGGTTTTACTGACGTATGTTTTGTAGTATCGCTTGATTCACATGTACGGTACACACACATCTGACCTGATGTAAATACATAATCATTACATCTGACCTGATATAAATACATAATCATTACATCTGACCTGATATAAATACATTTATCATTACATCTGACCTGATATAAATACATTATCATTACATCTGACCTGATATAAATACATAATCATTACATCTGACCTGATATAAATACATAATCATTACATCTGACCTGATATAAATACATAATCATTACATCTGACCTGATATAAATACATTATCATTACATCTGACCTGATATAAATACATTTATCATTTCATCTGACCTGATATAAATACATAATCATTACATCTGACCTGATATAAATACATAATCATTACATCTGACCTGATATAAATACATTATCATTTCATCTGACCTGATATAAATACATAATCATTACATCTGACCTGATATAAATACATTTATCATTTCATCTGACCTGATATAAATACATTTATCATTTCATCTGACCTGATATAAATACATAATCATTACATCTGACCTGGTATAAATACATTATCATTACATCTGACCTGATATAAATACATTATCATTTCATCTGACCTGATATAAATACATAATCATTACATCTGACCTGATATGAATACATAATCATTACATCTGACCTGATATAAATACATTATCATTTCATCTGACCTGATATAAATACATAATCATTACATCTGACCTGATATGAATACATAATCATTACATCTGACCTGATATAAATACATAATCATTACATCTGACCTGATATAAATACATTATCATTTCATCTGACCTGATATAAATACATAATCATTACATCTGACCTGATATAAATACATTTATCATTTCATCTGACCTGATATAAATACATTTATCATTTCATCTGACCTGATATAAATACATAATCATTACATCTGACCTGGTATAAATACATTATCATTACATCTGACCTGATATAAATACATTATCATTTCATCTGACCTGATATAAATACATAATCATTACATCTGACCTGATATGAATACATAATCATTACATCTGACCTGATATAAATACATAATCATTACATCTGACCTGATATAAATACATTATCATTACATCTGACCTGATATAAATACATTATCATTACATCTGACCTGATATAAATACATTATCATTACATCTGACCTGATATAAATACATTATCATTTCATCTGACCTGATATAAATACATGTATCATTACATCTGACCTGATATAAATACATTATCATTACATCTGACCTGATATAAATACATTATCATTACATCTGACCTGATATAAATACATGTATCATTACATCTGACCTGATATAAATACATTATCATTACATCTGACCTGATATAAATACATAATCATTACATCTGACCTGATATAAATACATAATCATTACATCTGACCTGATGTAAATACATAATCATTACATCTGACCTGATATAAATACATTATCATTACATCTGACCTGATATAAATACATTATCATTACATCTGACCTGATATAAATACATTATCATTACATCTGACCTGATATAAATACATAATCATTACATCTGACCTGATATAAATACATTTATCATTTCATCTGACCTGATATAAATACATGTATCATTACATCTGACCTGATATAAATACATTATCATTACATCTGACCTGATATAAATACATTATCATTACATCTGACCTGATATAAATACATTTATCATTTCATCTGACCTGATATAAATACATTATCATTACATCTGACCTGATATAAATACATAATCATTACATCT
This sequence comes from Salmo trutta, assembly GCF_901001165.1. Taxonomy (NCBI): domain Eukaryota; kingdom Metazoa; phylum Chordata; class Actinopteri; order Salmoniformes; family Salmonidae; genus Salmo; species Salmo trutta. The sequence continues at coordinate 28,984,255 of NC_042994.1, forward strand.
GACCTGATATAAATACATTATCATTACATCTGACCTGATATAAATACATAATCATTACATCTGACCTGATATAAATACATTATCATTACATCTGACCTGATATAAATACATTATCATTACATCTGATTAACAGAGAGAATGTACAGATAGTATGACATGGGTGTTATGAAGCTCTATCCTCCTGTTGATTATGTGACTGTACTTCCTGTTTCCTGTGTCCCGCCCATCAGTTCTACTCCGCAAACTCCACCATCCCAGAAGCAAAGGTGCAGGTTCTTGGGCCGGCTTCGCGCGTTGCCACGAATGCTGACATCACCATGTGGAATATCACCAAGATCGACACACTGTCAGCTCTGATGGACTCCTCCTATGGAAACTGGGATGCTGCCATGGTAACCAGATGTGTCTGTCTGTCTGTCTGTCTGTCTGTCTGTCTGTCTGTCTGTCTGTCAGTCAGTCAAATGATTAACCAATCAATCAGTCTGCCATTTACCAATCTATTCATGTCCCCCCTATAGGCGCAGGCCATCATCAGTAAGTACCTGAGGAACTCAGGAAATACTCTGGGCAGTGCAGAGCTCAACTCCATCGGTGGACCCAACCTGTGTTCACTAGACACCAGCCTCCTGAAGACCATTACACAGAGTAGCCTGAGGTAAGACAGAGAGGAGGACCCAACCTGTGTTCACTAGACATCAGCCTCCTGAAGACCATTACACAGAGTAGCCTGAGGTAAGACAGAGAGGAGGACCCAACCTGTGTTCACTAGACATCAGCCTCCTGAAGACCATTACACAGAGTAGCCTGAGGTAAGACAGAGAGGAGGACCCAACCTGTGTTCACTAGACATCAGCCTCCTGAAGACCATTACACAGAGTAGCCTGAGGTAAGACAGAGAGGAGGACCCAACCTGTGTTCACTAGACACCAGCCTCCTGAAGACCATTACACAGAGTAGCCTGAGGTAAGACAGAGAGGTGGACCCGACCTGTGTTCACTAGACATCAGCCTCCTGAAGACCATTACACAGTAATGTAATAGTAAAAACTGTTACCCTTATTACTAAGATGGGTAACACAGCTAACATTTTCCATAGGAAAACATGTAACACTTAGCCGCTATGCTAACACTAGCTTGCCAGCATCCTGACGACCGTTACTACAGAGGAGAGCCTAAAGTAAGAGACAGAGGCTCCTCCCCTCCCCCATTACCGTGGAAACACCACAGAGGCTTTTTTAGAATAGTCCGGGGGGAGGGAGATGACAGCTGCATTTCAGTTCTATTGGATCATTTTTAAAGCCTTTTTATAGGAGGAGCCGCTGGTTTCAATTTGTTTTCAATGGCGCACTTGTTGGAATTTTTCAAATTGAAACTAATGACCTATTTTGTGGTTTGATTCTTTACTAAAATGTGACAGGCTGTTACAGTCTGGGCTGTTTTAGGAGATGGCTTGAGATGAATTGACGTGCTTTTATTCAACCTTCAACTGTTTCTACTGGTCTGCCCACTTACCTATAGTGTGTTGACATGTGATGTATGTTTTATCCTGCTTGTCAACAATAAGACAGTTGTGTTGACGTGTGTTATCTGTTTAACCGTGTTGCAGTAAGGCCAATGCCCTGACGGTGACCAACTGCAACATAACGAAGAAGAGAACGCTGTTCATCATTGCTGAAGGAGCCTTCCAGAGCCGTAGTACTGTCTCTGCTACCTCCTACCAGCTAACACAGCCATACATAGGTACCTCCTACCAGCTAACACAGCCATACATAGGTACCTCCTACCAGCGAACACAGCCATACATAGGTACCTCCTACCAGCGAACACAGCCATACATAGGTACCTCCTACCAGCTAACACAGCCATACATAGGTACCTCCTACCAGCTAACACAGCCATACATAGGTACCTCCTACCAGCGAACACAGCCATACATAGGTACCTCCTACCAGCGAACACAGCCATACATAGGTACCTCCTACCAGCGAACACAGCCATACATAGGTACCTCCTACCAGCGAACACAGCCATACATAGGTACCTCCTACCAGCGAACACAGCCATACATAGGTACCTCCTACCAGCTAACACAGCCATACATAGGTACCTCCTACCAGCTAACACAGCCATACATAGGTACCTCCTACCAGCTAACACAGCCATACATAGGTACCTCCTACCAGCTAACACAGCCATACATAGGTACCTCCTACCAGCTAACACAGCCATACATAGGTACCTCCTACCAGCTAACACAGCCATACATAGGTACCTCCTACCAGCTAACACAGCCATACATAGGTACCTCTACCTCCTACCAGCGAACTCAGCCATACATAGGTACCTCTACCTCCTACCAGCGAACACAGCCATACATAGGTACCTCCTACCAGCTAACACAGCCATACATAGGTACCTCTACCTCCTACCAGCGAACACAGCCATACATAGGTACCTCCTACCAGCTAACACAGCCATACATAGGTACCTCCTACCAGCTAACACAGCCATACATAGGTACCTCCTACCAGCTAACACAGCCATACATAGGTACCTCCTACCAGCTAACACAGCCATACATAGGTACCTCCTACCAGCTAACACAGCCATACATAGGTACCTCCTACCAGCTAACACAGCCATACATAGGTACCTCTACCTCCTACCAGCGAACACAGCCATACATAGGTACCTCCTACCAGCGAACACAGCCATCATAGGTACCTCCTACCAGCGAACACAGCCATACATAGGTACCTCCTACCAGCGAACACAGCCATACATAGGTACCTCCTACCAGCTAACACAGCCATACATAGGTACCTCCTACCAGCTAACACAGCCATACATAGGTACCTCCTACCAGCTAACACAGCCATACATAGGTACCTCCTACCAGCTAACACAGCCATACATAGGTACCTCCTACCAGCTAACACAGCCATACATAGGTACCTCCTACCAGCGAACACAGCCATACATAGGTACCTCCTACCAGCGACACAGCCATACATAGGTACCTCCTACCAGCTAACACAGCCATACATAGGTACCTCCTACCAGCTAACACAGCCATACATAGGTACCTCCTACCAGCGAACACAGCCATACATAGGTACCTCCTACCAGCGAACACAGCCATACATAGGTACCTCCTACCAGCTAACACAGCCATACATAGGTACCTCCTACCAGCTAACACAGCCATACATAGGTACCTCCTACCAGCTAACACAGCCATACATAGGTACCTCCTACCAGCTAACACAGCCATACATAGGTACCTCCTACCAGCTAACACAGCCATACATAGGTACCTCCTACCAGCTAACACAGCCATACATAGGTACCTCCTACCAGCTAACACAGCCATACATAGGTACCTCCTACCAGCTAACACAGCCATACATAGGTACCTCTACCTCCTACCAGCGAACTCAGCCATACATAGGTACCTCTACCTCCTACCAGCGAACACAGCCATACATAGGTACCTCCTACCAGCTAACACAGCCATACATAGGTACCTCTACCTCCTACCAGCGAACACAGCCATACATAGGTACCTCCTACCAGCTAACACAGCCATACATAGGTACCTCCTACCAGCTAACACAGCCATACATAGGTACCTCCTACCAGCTAACACAGCCATACATAGGTACCTCCTACCAGCTAACACAGCCATACATAGGTACCTCCTACCAGCTAACACAGCCATACATAGGTACCTCCTACCAGCTAACACAGCCATACATAGGTACCTCTACCTCCTACCAGCGAACACAGCCATACATAGGTACCTCCTACCAGCGAACACAGCCATCATAGGTACCTCCTACCAGCGAACACAGCCATACATAGGTACCTCCTACCAGCGAACACAGCCATACATAGGTACCTCCTACCAGCTAACACAGCCATACATAGGTACCTCCTACCAGCTAACACAGCCATACATAGGTACCTCCTACCAGCTAACACAGCCATACATAGGTACCTCCTACCAGCGAACACAGCCATACATAGGTACCTCCTACCAGCTAACACAGCCATACATAGGTACCTCCTACCAGCGAACACAGCCATACATAGGTACCTCCTACCAGCGAACACAGCCATACATAGGTACCTCCTACCAGCTAACACAGCCATACATAGGTACCTCTACCTCCTACCAGCTAACACAGCCATACATAGGTACCTCTACCTCCTACCAGCTAACACAGCCATACATAGGTACCTCCTACCAGCTAACACAGCCATAGATAGGTACCTCTACCTCCTACCAGCTAACACAGCCATACATAGGTACATAACATACATACAGTTGAAGTCGGAAGTTTACATACACTTAGGTTGGAGTCATTAAAACTTGTTTTTCAACCACTCCTGTCACGTTCGTCGTAGTAAATGGACCAAGGCGCAGCGGGTCGAGTGCTCATCTTAACTTTATTTGTGAACACTTATTAAACAAAACAAGAAACGAACAAACTAACAGTCTTGCAGGCTAAATACAGCAGTGCTAAGAACAACCTCCCACAATACCCATAACAAACATACTCCTAAATATAGGACCTTCAATCAGAGGCAACGATAACCAGCTGCCTCCAATTGAAGGCCCCAATCCCAATTACCTAAACATAGATCTAAATACCCTAGAACAGACATAGAACTATACAACATAGAACTAAACCAAAAAACCCAGAATACATAAATCAAACGCCCCTCTACATAAACACACACTCAAAACCATATAAAACAAACACCCCCTGCCACGTCCTGACCAAACTATAATAACAAACACCCCCTGCCACGTCCTGACCAAACTATAATAACAAATAACCCCTTTACTGGTCAGGACATGACAACTCCACACATTTCTTGATGGCAAACTATAATTTTGGCAAGTCGGTTAAGGCATCTACATTTTTCCAACAATTGTTTAGACAGATTATTTCACTTATAATTCACTGTATCACAATTCCAGTGGGTCTTAAGTTTACATACACTAAGTTGACTGTGCCTTTAAACAGCATGGAAAATTCCAGAAAATTATGTCATGGCTATAGAAGCTTCTGATAGGCTAATTGACATCATTTGAGTCAATTGGAGGTGTACCTGTGGATGTATTTCAAGGCCTACCTTCAAACTCAGTGCCTCTTTGCTTGACATCATGAGAAAATCAAAAGAAATCAGCCAAGAACTCAGAAAAAAAATTGTAGACCTCCACAAGTCTGGTTCATCCTTGGGAGCAATTTCCAAACGCCTGAAGGTACCATATTCATCTGTACAAACAATAGTACGCAAGTATAAACACCATGGGACCACACAGCCGTCATACCGCTCAGGAAGGAGACGGGTTCTGTCTCCTAGAGATGAATGTGCTTTGGTGCGAAAAATTCAAATCAATCCCAGAACATCAGCAAAGGACCTTGTGAAGATGCTGGAGGAAACAGGTACAAAAGTATCTATATCCACAGTAAAACGAGTCCTATATCAACATAACCTGAAAGGCCGCTCAGCAAGGAAGAAGCCACTGCTCAAAAACCACCATAAAAAAGGCAGACTACGGTTTGCAACTGCACATGGGGGAAAATATCATACTTTTTGGAGAAATGTCCTCTGGTCTGATGAAACAAAAATAGAACTGTTTGGCCATAATGACCATCATTAGGTTTGGAGGAAAAAGGGGGAGGCTTGCAAGCCGAAGAACACCAACCCAACCATTGAAGCACGGCGGTGGCAGCGATTTGCTGCAGGAGAGACTGGTGCACTTCACAAAATAGATGGCATCATGAGGCGGGAAAATTATGTGGATAAATGGAAGCAACATCTCAAGACATTAGTCAGGAAGTTAAAGCTTGCTCGCAAATGGGTCTTCCAAATGGACAATGACCCCAAGCATACTTCCAAAGTTGTGGCAAAATGGCTTAAGGACAACAAAGTCAAGGTATTGGAGTGGCCATCACAAAGCCCTGACCTCAACCCTATAGAAGATTTGTGGGCAGAACTGAAAAAGCATGTGCGATCAAGGAGGCCTACAAACCTGACTAAGTTACACCAGTTCTGTCAGGAGGAATGGGCCAAAATTCACCCAACTTATTGTGGGAAGCTTGTGGAAGGCTACCCGAAGCGTTTGACCCAAGTTAAACAATTTCAAGGCAATGCTACCGAATACTAATTGAGTGTATGTAAACTTCTGACCCACTGGCAATGTGATGAAAGAAATAAAAGCTGAAATAAATCATTCTCTCTACTATTATTCTGACATTTCACATTCTTAAAATAAAAGTGGTGATCCTAACTGATGTAAGACAGTGAATTTTTACTAGGATTATATGTTAGGAATTGTGAAAAACTGAGTTTAAATGTATTTGGTTAAGGTGTATGTAAACCTCCATCTTCAACTGTACATACATGCATTCCTCTACTACCCTACTAGCTAACACAGCCATACATACATACATACATACATACATACATACATACATACATACATACATACATACATACATACATACATACATACATACATACATACATACCTCTACTATCCCACCAACTAACACAGCCATAATTAAGTACGGCTCTGTCTCTCTTTCTCTGATTCCCTCCATCCATATCGCTGTCTTTCCCTTTCTTCTGTCTGTCCACTAGGTGGTGCTGACTCAGCCTACTCTCTGTCTGTCCACTAGGTGGTGCTGACTCAGCCTACTCTCTGTCTGTCCACTAGGTGGTGCTGACTCAGCCTACTCTCTGTCTGTCCACTAGGTGGTGCTGACTCAGTCTACTCTCTGTCTGTCCACTAGGTGGTGCTGACTCAGCCTACTCTCTGTCTGTCCACTAGGTGGTGCTGACTCAGCCTACTCTCTGTCTGTCCACTAGGTGGTGCTGACTCAGTCTACTCTCTGTCTGTCCACTAGGTGGTGCTGACTCAGTCTACTCTCTGTCTGTCCACTAGGTGGTGCTGACTCAGCCTACTCTCTGTCTGTCCACTAGGTGGTGCTGACTCAGCCTACTCTCTGTCTGTCCACTAGGTGGTGCTGACTCAGTCTACTCTCTGTCTGTCCACTAGGTGGTGCTGACTCAGCCTACTCTGTCTGTCCACTAGGTGGTGCTAACTCAGCCTACTCTGTCTGTCCACTAGGTGGTGCTAACTCAGCCTACTCTGTCTGTCCACTAGGTGGTGCTGACAGCCTACGTTCAGCGTCTGTCCACTAGGTGGTGCTGACTCAGCCTACTCTCTGTCTGTCCACTAGGTGGTGCTGACTCAGCCTACTCTCTGTCTGTCCACTAGGTGGTGCTGACTCAGCCTACTCTCTGTCTGTCCACTAGGTGGTGCTGACTCAGCCTACTCTCTGTCTGTCCACTAGGGGGTGCTGACTCAGCCTACTCTGTCTGTCCACTAGGTGGTGCTGACTCAGACTACTCTCTGTCTGTCCACTATGTGGTGCTGACTCAGCCTACTCTCTGTCTGTCCACTAGGTGGTGCTGACTCAGCCTACTCTCTGTCTGTCCACTAGGTGGTGCTGACTCAGCCTACTCTCTGTCTGTCCACTAGGTGGTGCTGACTCAGCCCACTCTCTGTCTGTCCACTAGGTGGTGCTGACTCAGCCTACGTTCAGCGTCTGTCCACCTCTAACATTAATATGGACATGGACACTTTCATCAGCCTGGACCCTACTGTTATACAGGTGTGTCTGTGTGTGTTTCTACATCTGTCTGTCTGTGTGTCTGTGTGCGTTTCTACATCTGTCTGTCTGTGTGTCTGTCTATCAGTCTGTCTGTTTGTGTGTGTCTTTGTGCGTTTCTACATCTGTCTGTCTGTCTGTGTTTCTACATCTGTGTGTGTGTGTGTGTTTCTACAACTGTATCTAGTTATCCCCCTAACCCCTCCACCCCTCCCCCCTCAGGCTCTGGGTGTGAGCCAGGTCAAAGGTCTGCTAGGTTCTAACCTGCCAGAGCTGAAGAGCTATGAGAACCAGAGCATGGTCCAGACCTGGATCAGCACCCGTTTCCAGGCCGACCTGGACTCCCTGGGGCTGGATCTTAAGGGGGGCAAGGCTGACCCCACCACGGTTGGTGTGGGGACCATCATACTTCCTATTACCAGTGCAGGGGTAGCTGGAGGAGCTGGGCCAGTCACCACCGTGGCTGGAGGAGCTGGGTCAGTCACCACCGTGGCTGGAGGAGCTGGGTCAGTCACCACCGTGGCTGGAGGAGCTGGGTCAGTCACCACCGTGGCTGGAGGAGCTGGGTCAGTCACCACCGTGGCTGGAGGAGCTGCTACTACAGGTAAAACATGACCGTTCCTTTTTATCTATGAAAGATCAGCCGGTTCTCTTTCATTTCTCTGTGATAGTTTGATTATTAACCATTTATAATGCGCTGTATATGATTAGAGGTTCGGTGAACAAAGTTATGATGTATTGTTTCAATCAATCAATCAATCTAATTTATTTATGAAGCCCTTCTTACATCAGCTGATGTCTCAAAGTGCTGTACAGAAACCCAGCCTAAAACCCCAAACAGCAAGCAATGCAGGTGTAAAAGCACGGTGGCTAGGAAAAACTCCCTAGAAAGGCAGAAACCTAGGAAGAAACCTAGAGAGGAACCAGGCTATGAGGGGTGGCCAGTCCTCTTCTGGCTGTGCCGGGTGGAGATTATAACAGAACATGGCCAAGATGTTAAAATGATCATAGATGACCAGCAGGGTCAAATAATAATAATCACAGTGGTTGTCGAGGGTGCAACAGGTCAGCACCTCAGGAGTAAATGTCTGTTGGCTTTTCATAGCCGATCATTCAGAGTTAGAGACAGCAGGTGCGGTAGAGAGAGAGAGAGTCCAAAACAACAGGTCCAGGACAAGGTAGCACGTCCGGTGAACAGGTCAGGGTTCCATAGCCACAGGCAGAACAGTTGAAACTGGAGCAGCTGCACGGCCAGGTGGACTGGGGACAGCAAGGAGTCCTCAGGCCAGGTAGTCCTGAGGCATGGTCCTAGGGCTTAGGCCCTCCGAGAGAAGAGAGAGAGAAATGTTTATGATTAGAGGTTCAGTGAACAGAGTTATAATGTATGTTTCCGTGTTTCTGTGTAGCGAGCGGCGGAGCGATCAACAGACCAACGTTCGGCCTCCACCTTCTCCTCACCACTCTGGCCATCGCTGTCCTATACATTCTACACTGATTTCAGAGATTTTAGATTTCAGAGTGAGAGAGTTAACTGACTCCATAGCATCAAGTCGCATTCGGCTCAGACAGGGAAAAACATAATGTAAAGTTCTCAAACAGGAAACAAAAATGTATACATTTAGAGTCAGGTAGTGCCTTAGATATTGTAAATGTCACTGAATAAAAGGATATACTGGACCTATCAAAAGACTGTAAAACAATCTAGTCACGTCAATGTTTCTGCTCTGACAAGGTCTTCACACCATTTTATTTAAGTGTATTCACTTTGTATGTTGTATGTTCTGTCTTGGTTGGAATAAACTATTTTCTGTCTTGGTGGCTGGAACGAAGTCTGTTCTGTCTTGGTGGTTGGAATGAAGTCTGTTCTGTCTTGGTGGTTGGAATGAAGTCTGTTCTGTCTTGGTGGTTGGAATGAAGTCTGTTCTGTCTTGGTGGTTGGAATGAAGTCTGTTCTGTCTTGGTGGCTGGAATGAAGTCTGTTCTGTCTTGGTGGTTGGAATGAAGTCTGTTCTGTCTTGGTGGTTGGAATGAAGTCTGTTCTGTCTTGGTGGCTGGAATGAAGTCTGTTCTGTCTTGGTGGCTGGAATGAAGTCTGTTCTGTCTTGGTGGTTGGAATGAAGTCTGTTCTGTTTTGGTGGTTGGAATGTTGTTGGAATGAAGTATCTTCTGTCTTGGTTGCTGGAACGTTGCTTAAAGAAGTATTTTTATGGCTCTATTCAGTCTGTATAGCTGAAATGTAAAGGTCATTTCCTATTAAGCCAACATCTGCAGCATTTACCGTGAATGCAGTCTACGCTACGGGAACATTGCCTTTAAATTTCAATCATGCTGTAACACTGAACTTCCACGATGTGGATTGAATAGAGGCCTTTGTCTTTGCCTTCTGGTGAAAATATGAAGGTATTTCATTAGATGACAAAGAAGTCTTGTGTTGGTGATGTCGTCTTTCTGGGAGAGCCATCAGGGTTAGTATCTCCATACAGTACGCCAACACTTATCTACCGAGCCAAAACGCTGTTCAATGTCATGACAACCAATTCCTCTAGTGTAGAATGATTCTGTCATTAGAATGTCACTGTGCTTCTGTTCATGTCAGCTCAAACTGTTGTCTGTCTTCTCAATGCTGCCGTTTGTTGATACTAAATAGCAGTTGAATGTATGATTTAATTAATAAAAATATATATTATTGCACAATCCCCCCCCCCCCCAAAAAAAAAAATATATTTTATCCATAAAGAAATGAACAGCCTATGAACTAACAACAAAATATTTTAGTGGTTGTGAAATTATTGTAATTTTCAGGGCTCAGTTTATTCCTAACAAACCAGTACAGTACTCAATCAGAAAGACTCACAGTGCTGCATGAGACAATTATAGTAATATAACTTACAGATCATACAACAACCATCAAACCAAGAATGGGAATATTCAATGTTTTCTATGGCACAAATATTTTACCGTTGCCAAGGCAGCGGTTAACTGCATAGCAAGGGACAGGGCAGGATGGGATGGAACACTGTCAATGACAACATTCTGTGACAGTTAAATTGTTATATTGAATTAAACTAATTTGTTTTTCAAACACAAAAACTGCTGTGCAGTTCTACTGGGTGGAAGCTGAGAGAAACAGACTGTTTTGGAAGAACAACAACATGTCTCAGAAGACAAGACAATGTTGTAGCTAGCTTCCCAAAAGACACGGGAGACTCCTGCAGGTTATGCGCTTATAAGCGCTCATAAACCCCCAGGATGGTCTTGCAGGAGGGACACGTGTGCTTGGCGTCTTTGAGCCTGTCGAAACAGAAAGGGATGAGACAGCAACCCAGAACAAACCTGAGGAGGAGAAGAAAACAACGGTCAAACATTGTATGGAGATGCATCTTACGGCCTAAAAGGGATTTTTTTTCTCTTAATCACAATCAACTTTTATCAGTTAAATGTAGACACAAATAAAATACATTTTGTATAAAAATGTTTCCAAATATCTCATTAAATACAGTATATGCATATATACACAAGTGCATTTCCACCTGGACACTGGATGAAGTCAGCCTGAATATTTTGGTTTCATTTTGTTAAGACCCTCCAGGACCGGACTTGACCAGAGCAGATTGTGGATAAATACTGTTTTCATCTTTCTATCTGTAAAATACTAAAGTCATAGGTAAAATGCATTTTTGGTGCATTTTTCCAAAGAAAATGTTATCTAGAATCAACAATTCCCTCTGGGCAAGTCTGGAGAATACATCTAAGCATAACCTCACAACATGTGGTGAACGTACATGATTCTGAAGCTGAGAGAAATTAGTTGGTTTATTGGAAGAGTCTGACTTTCAGGAAATGGCAGTTAAAAGACAAGTACACTGAAATTAGACTACCACAAAGCCTAATTAGACCCAATCACAATCTCATCAAAGTAAGTTACGAAATATAGTCCAGTTTGTAACATTCTTTATGAAATGGCCTTTTAAATTATGTTTAACTTAATGTAGTGAGCTTTGACATTTTTGGCAGTAGTATGATAAACAAAAACAAATACATACATTTTCATCAAGTTTGACATTTGTATGTTTATTTTGTGAAAATACTAATATCAATGGATCAAAATACCAACAAATCTCAGAATTGATAGATAGATGGAAGTCATTTCAGCCTGTGGTGCCTGACCATAACCCACTGACTAACAGTAGGATAGGCTTTCACCACACACACACACACACACACACACACACACACTCTCTTGTACGTACCCACAGAAGAAGAGTCCTCCACAGAAGAGGTAGGTGAGGACACCAGAGGAGAAGTCAACCTTAGTGACCACGGTCTGGTGACAGTTAGGACAGGTCATCTGGACAGGACTGTCCCCAAATGCACCGATGGCCACTGGAGGAGGGGGGAGTAGACAAAGTATTAGTTCATTCTCTAATGCATTCATTTGTTAATTCATTCATTCCTACAGTACCTCACAGCATGGCTTCATTCATCTATCAATTCACTCATTCATTCATTCATTCATCCATTATTTACTTTCTTCCAACTATCTGTCCACTGAAAACACATGGCTGTTTAACTTCCTTTATAGTTAACAAGAGTTTCACTCAACCCAAAGTACAGTAGGACATACCAACAGGCACCTGGACGTTGGCCATCCTCCCTGAGAGGAAAAAGAGTTGGGTACTAACGAAGAATACACAGAAAGACATACAATATACTAATGGAACACTCAACAAATGCTGATAGCCATAGAGAAAACATTCAAACTACAAATAAAAGTCTTATTTTTGATAAGCTTAAATTTTTCATCATTACTTTTCCAATAACAGAGTTTCTTATAAAGTACTTACAGATCCGCTGTAAGGGAGAGTCTTACTGCTCTGCTGGTCCAAAAGGAGTCTGTTACTCAGACTTTTCTTCTACTCAGTAAAACAGGAGGGTGAACAGAGTCAGTAGCCGACCCGCCCATCCTACCAAACAGCCTATACTGCTAACTACTGTCCTGCCTTTGGCATTATTAGACTGAAGACTCATTTGTAGTTTATCAAATCAATTCTCTGTAATTATTATTACGTGATTAACTAATCAGGTAGATGTAATTAACTAGGAAGTGGGGGACCAAGGAAAATATTCAGATTAAAGTTATAATTTTCCTAATATAACTTTCAGATATTTTAATATCTGATCAATTAGTCTTCTAATTAATGAATTATTCTTTACCTCACGTTAGTCTCATTCCAAACGTGGTAAATTGTTGGTTATCTGCACGTACCCAGTCTTCACTATGAATCATCCATACATCAATTGTCATAAATCATTTATTTACTAACTAAATAAATCACAGAAATGCATAAACAAACAGTAGATATAGTTACAAGGAAATGATAGCGGATGTGCCCTAGTGGGCTAAACCGGCATGGCGGCTTGGTGGACAAAAGGGAAGTGGGTGTCGACTGAGATCAGACACCACAAAGTTGGTAATTATAACAATTGAAATGCTAATCCTTTGCACATGAACACTCACTCGGGAATAATTGCAATCAATATATGTATATATATATTTACGCTCAGTGTGTCGTCCTGATCTCTGTTGGAAAGTTCGTTTCTGTTGGAGAGTTTGTCCGCCCTCTCTCTCTGCCGTGGTTAGAATGGTTAGTTCAGAGTAACATTCAGCAATGTCGTTATAGAGTAGATGTTTCGGCGGTTGTCGGTCTCCGCGTTCAACGATACCGAATTCCTAGCTGCAGACTAGTAATTAGTATCAAAGATTTGTTCTTATTCTGTCGGTTTGATAGTCTAAGAGTTTAACCACGTGGTATGGTTAAGAATTCAGCAAGAGAAATGCATGGTCTCTACTCAAACCTTAGCCCTCTGTGATGAGGTACTGGTCTCTACTCAAACCTTAGCCCTCTGTGATGAGGTACTGGTCTCTACTCAAACCTTAGCCCTCTGTGATGAGGTACTGGTCTCTACTCAAACCTTAGCCCTCTCGTAATTGAGGTAAGGTTTTCTATCTTCAGACCAACCTAAGGTGGGGTTATATTCGGAGCAGCAGAAAGGGACGGTCCCATGACGCCAGCTCAATGTCTGCACTCATGGCCGGGCCTCTGATTTAGTTCAACTCCAAAGGGAATTGGAGTTTCCTTCATTAAAGAGTCTAAAATCACATTACATCATTTCAGAAAGTGTTTCATCTTTACTCATTCATTTTATACAACAATTAGATGTAAGCCTCATAACTGAGACTCTTGTATAAACAGGATTATGGTAATGTGGCTGTATTGTCTCTCATGAGTTTCACAAAATTGTACCAAACGGACCAGTTCGTAGCTGGCTACGTCACCGACCTTTTATACATTCTCCAGAACATGAATATTGTTCGGTTCTCAAGTTCTGAGAGGTGGAAGAAATTCCATTGTTCTCTCTGTGAAAACTCACTGGAGAGAATCTCCTCCAGGAATTTATGACCTGCCTAACAGAGCCTGTTGTAGGGAGTATAGAGAGAGGGGGGATGGTGCTCGCTGTAGCCAAAGAGGGCAACGTCATGACACTACTGCACCCTGCCCTTGTCTCCCACCAAACCGCCTACACTGCTAACTACTGTACCCTGCCCTTGTCTCCCACCAAACCGCCTACACTGCTAACTACTGTACCCTGCCCTTGTCTCCCACCAAACCGCCTACACTGCTAACTACTGCACCCTGCCCTTGTCTCCCACCAAACCGCCTACACTGCTAACTACTGCACCCTGCCCTTGTCTCCCACCAAACCGCCTACACTGCTAACTACTGCACCCTGCCCTTGTCTCCCACCAAACCGCCTACACTGCTAACTACTGTACCCTGCCCTTGTCTCCCACCAAACCGCCTACACTGCTAACTACTGTACCCTGCCCTTGTCTCCCACCAAACCGCCTACACTGCTAACTACTGTACCCTGCCCTTGTCTCCCACCAAACCGCCTACACTGCTAACTACTGTACCCTGCCCTTGTCTCCCACCAAACCGCCTACAATGCTAACTACTGCACCCTGCCCTCGTCTCCCACCAAACCGCCTACACTGCTAACTACTGTACCCTGCCCTTGTCTCCCACCAAACCGCCTATACTGCTAACTACTGTACCCTGCCCTTGTCTCCCACCAAACCGCCTATACTGCTAACTACTGTACCCTGCCCTTGTCTGTGTCTTGCACTAACTGTTAAGACTCTTCACATTGGCTGCTTCTACTATACAGAAACCCAGCCTAAAACCATAAACAGAAAGCAATGCAGATGTAGAAGCACGGTGGATAGGAAAAACTCCCTAGAAAGGCAGGAACCTAGGAAATTGATTAGTATTTTTCGTATTTTTTATCCACTTTAGAATAAGGCTGTAACTTAACAAAATGTGGAAAAAGTCGATGGGTCTGAATACTTTCCAAATGCACTACATATCTACCTCAATGACCTCGTACCCCTGCACATTGACTCAGTACTGGTACCCTGTCTATATAGCCAAGTTATTACCTCGTACCCCTGCACATTGACTCAGTACTGGTACCCTGTCTATATAGCCAAGTTATTACCTCGTACCCCTGCACATTGACTCAGTACTGGTACCCTGTCTATATAGCCAAGATATTACCTCGTACCCCTGCACATTGACTCAGTACTGGTACCCTGTCTATATAGCCAAGTTATTACCTCGTACCCCTGCACATTGACTCAATACTGGTACCCTGTGTACATAGCCAAGTTATCGTTACTCTTTGTGTACATAGCCAAGTTATCGTTACTCTTTGTGTACATAGCCAAGTTATCGTTACTCAGTGTGTACATAGCCAAGTTATCGTTACTCAGTGTGTACATAGCCAAGTTATCGTTACTCAGTGTGTACATAGCCATGTTATCGTTACTCAGTGTGTACATAGCCAAGTTATCGTTACTCAGTGTGTACATAGCCAAGTTATCGTTACTCAGTGTGTACATAGCCAAGTTATCGTTACTCAGTGTGTACATAGCCAAGTTATCGTTACTCAGTGTGTACAGAGCCAAGTTATCGTTACTCAGTGTGTACATAGCCAAGTTATCGTTACTCAGTGTGTACATAGCCAAGTTATCGTTACTCAGTGTGTACATAGCCAAGTTATCGTTACTCAGTGTGTACATAGCCAAGTTATCGTTACTCAGTGTGTACATAGCCAAGTTATCGTTACTCAGTGTGTACATAGCCAAGTTATCGTTACTCAGTGTGTACATAGCCAAGTTATCGTTACTCAGTGTGTACATAGCCAAGTTATCGTTACTCATTGTGTACATAGCCAAGTTATCGTTACTCAGTGTGTACATAGCCAAGTTATCGTTACTCAGTGTGTACAAAGCCAAGTTATCGTTACTCAGTGTGTACAAAGCCAAGTTATCGTTACTCATTGTGTACAAAGCCAAGTTATCGTTACTCATTGTGTACATAGCCAAGTTATCGTTACTCAGTGTGTACATAGCCAAGTTAATCGTTACTCAGTGTGTACAGAGCAAGTTACTCGTTACTCAGTGTGTACAGAGCCAAGTTATCGTTACTCAGTGTGTACAGAGCCAAGTTATCGTTACTCAGTGTGTACAGAGCCAAGTTAATCGTTCTCAGTGTGTACAGAGCCAGTGTTGTACAGAGCCAAGTTATCGTTACTCAGTGTGTACAGAGCAAGTTATCTTACTCAGTGTGTACATAGCCAAGTTATCGTTACTCAGTGTGTACATAGCCAAGTTATCGTTACTCAGTGTGTACATAGCCAAGTTATCGTTACTCAGTGTGTACATAGCCAAGTTATCGTTACTCAGTGTGTACATAGCCAAGTTATCGTTACTCAGTGTGTACATAGCCAAGTTATCGTTACTCAGTGTGTACATAGCCAAGTTATCGTTACTCAGTGTGTACATAGCCAAGTTATCGTTACTCAGTGTGTACATAGCCAAGTTATCGTTACTCAGTGTGTACATAGCCAAGTTATCGTTACTCAGTGTGTACATAGCCAAGTTATCGTTACTCAGTGTGTACAAAGCCAAGTTATCGTTACTCAGTGTGTACATAGCCAAGTTATCGTTACTCAGTGTGTACATAGCCAAGTTATCGTTACTCAGTGTGTACAGAGCCAAGTTATCGTTACTCAGTGTGTACATAGCCAAGTTATCGTTACTCAGTGTGTACATAGCCAAGTTATCGTTACTCAGTGTGTACATAGCCAAGTTATCGTTACTCAGTGTGTACATAGCCAAGTTATCGTTACTCAGTGTGTACAGAGCCAAGTTATCGTTACTCAGTGTGTACAGAGCCAAGTTATCGTTACTCAGTGTGTACATAGCCAAGTTATCGTTACTCAGTGTGTATATATTATTTGTGATATTCTTCTATTATTTCTCTGTTGGTTCTCTCTGCATTGTTGTGAAGGGCCTGTAAGCATTTCACTGTTAATCTACACCTGTTGTTTAAGAAGCATGTGACAAATAACATTAGATTTGATCTAAAATAACACCCTATTCCCTCTTATAGTCCACTACTTTAGACCAGAGCCTTATGGCACCCTATTCCCTCTATAGTCCACTACTATAGACCAGAGCATAATGCACCCTATTCCCTCTATAGTCCACTACTATAGACCAGAGCATAATGCACCCTATTCCCTCTATAGTCCACTACTTTAGACCAGAGCATAATGCACCCTATTCACTCTATAGTCCACTACTTTAGACCAGAGCATAATGCACCCTATTCCCTCTATAGTCCACTACTATAGACCAGAGCATAATGCACCCTATTCCCTCTATAGTCCACTACTATAGACCAGAGCATAATGCACCCTATTCCCTCTATAGTCCACTACTATAGACCAGAGCATAATGCACCCTATTCCCTATATAGTCCACTACTATAGACAAGGTCCCTTAGGATGCCATTTCAGACGCAGCCTGTCTGTCCCATCCACCAGCTGAGAATCACCACACCTCACCATCAGCCAGGTATGTCTGTCCCATCCACCACCCACCAGCTGAGAATCATCCCACCTCACCATCAGCCAGGTATGTCTGTCCCATCCACCACCCACCAGCTGAGAATCATCCCACCTCACCATCAGCCAGGTATGTGTGAATCAGCCCATAGTGTCCATGCATTGTTGGAATAGTTACTGCTTCAGGATGGATGGAGTTGAAGGGGACAAACAGCAGCCTATTCCTCATTTTGTAGTTTTTCCACTTTGATTGAACAACGGGCTGAAAAGGGGAGCAGTAAACCGTTGGATGTTTATCTCAGTGTTACAGATGACGAGAGAGAATAGCTAACGGAGTGAAGAACTGAAACCAGGCCGTCTTCTCTGAGATGAGCTGAAATGAGGAGCACGTGTTCTCAGGGTGCAGAACTAGGTTACGCTGATAACGCTCAGGCCCGCCCACCCAACACACACAGGCCAGGTCATGAGAATCTGGCCACCTCTCAGGAAGTCATGTGCCCAATCATCTAATGAAACATTATCCTTCCTCAGCATATTTTATGCGCCAATGATTGCATGTATGTATGTATGTATGTATGTATGTATGTATGTATGTATGTATGCATGCATGTATGTATGTATGTATGTAGTGTCACTGGCAAACTGATTTTAGACGTGTGGCGCCCTCTACTGTCCATATTGACACAGTTCTACTCAGATACAAGGGATTCTTTAAGCAGACAATATGCAGTAAAATAATTTACATACTGAAGAAGGTTGGAGCGAAGTAAGAAGGTGCTCAACCAATGTCAGATGAGATGCAACCAGCTATCCTATTGGCTGTCGAGATGCAACCAGCAATCCTATTGGCCGTCGGGTGAAGGCCAATGCATCTCCATTCTAACTGTGAGAGTCTGAAGAAAACGAATAGTTCACAACGTTGATTAAATTAAAACATTTTAATTAGTAAAAATCTGTGCAATATTTCACATGTAAAACAGCTGCATCTTCTTTATACCTGAATTAACGTTACATAGAAAGACGTATTTTTAGCGATTCTTGTAAAAATAGATTAATTTAACAAAAGAAACAAAAACAAAATACACATTCTCTATGGAGAAATCACTTGGTGCTCCCTGGAAAATAAAAAAACAACCAAAAACCAAGGAGAAGGCTTCAGAAGACAGCTACTCACTACTAAACTCACCTAGGGTTATGCCCCAAATGGAACCCTATTAGCTAGACTAGCACTACATAGGGAATAGGGTGCCATTTGGGACATATTTCTAGTGTTCGTCGGCCCATTGGGCTTATTCCATTTCTTTTAGTTCCATGTCACCGACTACCCATTTGACATGTATTTGTGTCCCTGTGACGGGGCCTGGTCGCTTCTCTGACCTCACTGGGTAGAACCTTCTCCCGGACCACTAGCCCTTAAGGATTCTAGAGTTCGCATTATGATTGGACATTCTAGAGTGTTCCACACATTCTAAGTCCGGAGCTTAGAGACGTCATCAACAACACATTTTACAGCCATTTTGTTCCTCTGCACTCTCTGTAGTATCATCTCCTTTCTCGCTTTCCCTTCCCCCTTCCCGTCTCCCTTTCCCCCCTCTCTCTCTGGTCCCCAAGGACATCCTATGGTACATGGTTCTAAAGCTGCTGTTCCCTCCTTCCACTAGGAGAGCATTATGAGGCTGTGATTGGTCTCCCTCCTCCTCTACTCCCGCCACCTGTCAGGGCCCCCGTAGTACCTCTTTCTTCTTGGAGGGTGTCAAGAGGCTGTGATTCATCAGCTCTGTTTCCTCTCTACCAGCATTACTTGGCATGACATGCCCCCCTTCTCCATCAAGAGGCCATATAACTCCTCCCCCCCCCCCCCCGTCTCCTCCTCTTCGCTCTCCTCCCCCCCTCTGTCTCCCTGGCTCTCAGGGCTCCCAGTAAGACCCTCAGCAGTGTATTCTCCTCCCCCGTCAAGAGGCCATATAACTCCTCTTGTCCCCTGTCTCCTCTTCGCTCTCCTCCTCCTCCCTCTCCTCCTCCCTCTCCTCCTCCCTCTCCTCCTCCCTCTCCGTCTCCCTGGCTCTCAGGGCTCCCAGTAAGACCCTCAGCAGTGCATTCTCCTCCCCCGTCAAGAGGCCATATAACTCCTCTTGTCCCCTGTCTCCTCTTCGCTCTCCTCCCCTCTCTCCTCCCCTCTCCTCCTCCTCCCCCCTCTCCTCCTCCTCCCCCCTCTCCTCCTCCTCCCCCCTCTCCTCCTCCCTGGCTCTCAGGGCTCCCAGTAAGACCCTCAGCAGTGTATTCTCCTCCCCCGTCAAGAGGCCATATAACTCCTCTTGTCCCCTGTCTCCTCTTCGCTCTCCTTCCTCCCCTCTCTCCTCCTCCTCCTCCCCTCTCTCCTCCCCTCTCTCCTCCTCCCCTCTCCGTCTCCCTGGCTCTCAGGGCTCCCAGTAAGACCCTCAGCAGTGCATTCTCCTCCCCCGTCAAGAGGCCATATAACTCCTCTTGTCCCCTGTCTCCTCTTCGCTCTCCTACTCCCCTCTCTCCTCCTCCCTCTCCTCCCCCCTCTCCTCCCCCCTCTCCTCCCCTCCTCCTCCCCCCTCTCCGTCTCCCTGGCTCTCAGGGCTCCCAGTAAGACCCTCAGCAGTGTATTCTCCTCCCCCGTCAAGAGGCCATATAACTCCTCTTGTCCCCTGTCTCCTCTTCGCTCTCCTTCCTCTCCTCCTCCCCTCTCTCCTCCTCCTCCCCTCCCCTCTCTCCTCCTCCCCCCTCTCCTCCTCCCCCCTCTCCTCCTCCCCCCTCTCCTCCCCTCTCTCCTCCTCCCCCCTCTCCTCCTCCTCCCCCCTCTCCGTTTCCCTGGCTCTCAGGGCTCCCAGTAAAACCCTCAGCAGTGTATTCTCAGTGAGAAGGTTCTCTGAAGCGTCTGCTAGTTCCTGTAGTCTCCTGACCGCCTCCCCTAACTGACGACTCTTCTCCTTGTGCTGCTCCACTAGGCTCAGCCTCTCACGCTGCAGCTCGCCATTCTGGGACTGCAGCAGTGCATTGTGGGTCTCCAGGGCCGCGGCGTTGAAGGATAACCGCCGGTTGTCTCGCCATAGCTGGGCCAGTTGGTTGGAGAGGCGCTGGCGTGCACGATGTAATGTCTGGACTTCTCCTTGGAGAGCGCGGAACTCCGCCTTGAGGAGAACGTGAGGGTTAGGGTCGGATCCGTCTGCTTTCATTGGCTGGTGGGCGGAGTCGGAGTGCTTCAGGATGAAGCGTAATAGGGTGGGGAGAGTGATGGGCTTGTCCTCCGGGAACTTGACGGACATGTGTTTCCTAAGAGACGAAGAGAATCAGGAAGTAACATAAGACTAGTTAGTCTAAATGAGGCATGAGAGGCTGTGGGATATCTTTCCATATTACTGAATCATAGCCAACAGGTCTGGTTCAGTACAAAGAGAACAGTGTATTCAACAACAGTCTGAGCAGGTCATGTACATACAGGTATGTGTTCTGTCTTACCTGTGTCTGGGGAACAGGAGGTACAGGTATGTGTTCTGTCTTACCTGTGTCTGGGGAACAGGAGGTACAGGTATGTGTTCTGTCTTACCTGTGTCTGGGGAACAGGAGGTACAGGTATGTGTTCTGTCTTACCTGTGTCTGGGGAACAGGAGGACAGAGGGGAAGTGATCCACCATGAACTCCCACGGCAGGTCGTTACGCGCCACGTTCACCCTACACACATGACGTCACATCCTGTTACTACAGGAAGTTTAACTGTAAACAGTTGAATATCAACGGAATGTAAAAAAAACTAAATAAAACAGAAGTTAAATCAACAACCCAACACGAGTTGTTTCACAAAATAGAAACAACTCAGCCAACCAGCCAACCAGCCAGCCAACCAGTCAACCAGCCAGCCAGCCAGTCAACCAGCCAGCCAGTCAACCAGCCAACCAGTCAACCAGCCAGCCAGCCAGTCAACCAGCCAGCCAGCCAGCCAGCCAGTCAACCAGTCAACCAGTCAACCAGCCAGCCAGCCAGCCAACCAGCCAACCAGCCAGCCAGTCAACCAGCCAGTCACCCAAGCTGCCAGTCACCCAAGCTGCCAGTCAGTCAACCCTACCTGGCGATGGTGACGGTGCTGTTTCCATGGAACATTCTAGCCAGCTGGATGATAACGTGGTTTAGAACAGAGCAGTAGCCACACCACTGACTGTAGTAGAACACCACCACATCCTGGACAACACAACATGTCAAATAGTCGTCATTTATCACATTCATGAAGAAAAGCCTTTACCACAGCCGTTTTATAGCCATAACCCCTTTCCATTCTAGAAACCAGTCTGAACTGAACAGCTAGAACATAACCACTGTCCATTCTAGAAACCAGAAACCAGTCTGAACTGAACAGCTACAACTAAGACATGTCTTTAAAGGTCTGTCAAATCAAACCACAGTTATTATGATGTTAAACCAGTGTGAGGTGGGGGTGAGGCCCACCCACCCTCTCCCCCTCCCTCCCTGCTCCTCCCTCTCCCCTATCCCCTCCTCATTTTTCTCTCTCCTTTCTCCTCCTCTCTCTCCTGCTCCTCCTCTCACCTCCCTCTCTCCTCCCTCTCTCCTCCCTCTCCCCTCCTGCCTCCTCTCTCTCACCCACCCTGTGAGGATCCATGACAGTACTAAGGAAAGAGGAGGTGGTCAGCTCTGAGATGAGGGGTCTCTTCTGGGGCCTCTCCTCCTCCTCCTCTCTCCTCCCCACCAGACGTCTCTGCAGTGGGCTGTGGGGGGTGCTAAAGTTCCTGATGAACAACTCTGGAGGGGCAAGAAGACATGTGTAAAGCTGGCTACTTTCCCCTAGACCAGACCTGGGTTCAAATACTATTAGAAATCTTTCAAATACTTTGCTTTAGCCTGCCTGGAGTGCCAGATGGGTGGGGTTTGCTGTTTCAGGACTTTTCTATTGGTCCATTAATCCAGGCAAGCTCAATCAAGCACAGCTGCAGAATGTTAAATGATTTCAAATGGTATTTAAACCCAGGTCTGTTTCCAACTAGATAGTGACTCTGTAACAGTAGCTAGTTGACCCAGTAACTCCCCAGTCTTACCCAGAGACTCTGTAACAGTAGCTAGTTGACCCAGTAACTCCCCAGTCTTACCCAGAGACTCTGTAACAGTAGCTAGTTGACCCAGTAACTCCCCAGTCTTACCCAGAGACTCTGTAACAGTAGCTAGTTGACCCAGTAACTCCCCAGTCTTACCCAGAGACTCTGTAACAGTAGCTAGTTGACCCAGTAACTCCCCAGTCTTACCCAGAGACTCTAACAGTAGCTAGTTGACCCAGTAACTCCCCAGTCTTACCCAGAGACTCTGTAACAGTAGCGGTTCCTCTGTGGTCCAGAACGTAGTGCACCTCATCCTTCAGGTTCACGATGGTCGCAAACGACCGTGCACCATCACCGGTCCCGTTGCCTAGCAACCTTCCTAACTTCCCCAGGCCACCGCCACCCATCTCGTTGTTGCCTAGCGCCCCGAGACGCACCGCCAGCGGCCAGTGGAGGGCGGAGTCCAGGATGTAGAACCTGAGCGTCTTATTTGTCCGACACCTCAGCCCTTTAAACACGCCTGCTTCCTGGTCCTGAGAAGACGGGGAGGAGTCCTGGGAGGAGGATGGTGAGGGAGGGGGTGTCCCTAACCCCTCGCTGTCTAGCCCTAGCCCCTGCTGCGGGGGCAGGGAAACCCCTAGCTGTCCCAGAGTTCTACAACAGGCACTATAGCGACCTGACGACGGGCTGTAGCTACTCAGGATGTTACTACAGGCAACCGTCGTTGCCGTCGCCGTCACAGCAACAGGTAGGCAGCATCGTCTGAGGTAGGACTGGAGCACGGCAGCACCACCTGTTGTCTGGGAGGGGAAGGTGCAGCGGGGAGAGCGACCCGGGTTGGACTGGGACTGGTTGAGACAAAGCTCACACACCCTGGAGGTGGAGCCTGGGAGGGGGTGTGGCCTGGGCAGAACCACTGACAGGCAGCAGAGAGGGGGGGACAGGGGCTGGGAGGGTCCACTGTAGTAGTAGTGGTCAGAGGGGTGGTGGTGGTGAGGGGAGTCGCTACAGGAATGGTAGCGAACTGCGACGTCTGCAATCTAGAAGGGGGGGGGGGGGGGGGGAGTCGAAGAGTTCAATTAATGTGGATATAAACATGGAGAGATTTAGAAATTCTCTTCAGAGATCTACAGCCATCCAACTACATTCATCTAGATAGAACAATTCACAATGATGCTCCTGAGCCATGTTTTTTTCTTCATCACATCAAAATATTAAATGTTGTAATAAAATGTATTCTTTTTTTATTGTAGTTGTAGTAGTGGTTGTTGTGTAAGGGTCGTCGTTGTCGTGGTGACTCACCTGCGTCAGCAGCAGGTCGGGGCCGGGCCCCAGGGGATTGTGGGGCAGGAAGAGCAGGAGGGCAGGGCCTTTGGTCAGTTCCTGCTCCAGGAGGCGGGACTTAGCGCCAGTCGGCGCCAGCCATTGGAGGACGGTCTCGCGGTGCTCAAAGACCCAGGAACAGATGCCTTCAGAGGTGAAGTTACGCTCCCAACTAGGGAAAATCTGAGGGGGGAGGGAGGAGACGGGGGGCAGAGGTGGGAGACAGAAAGGAAGAGCTAAACCTCCATAGGAACAAATGAGTGCCGGGAGTTTATCCCTGAACATTTGACCCGACCAGGAGAAAGTCACTATCGCATTAGAGGAAACCAAGACTACTCTCAGGGCCGGCCTGCTGGTGCTCACTAGCAGAAGTGACTTTTCCCAGCAGATTAGGATAATTAACGTGGCAGGTTAGGATAATTAACGTGGCAGGTTAGGATAATTAACGTGGCAGGTTAGTGGAATTAGGTTAAGGTTAGGAAAAGGTTTAGGGTTAGCTCAAATGCTAAAATTGTCCCCCGACACGACTCGAACATATCTATCTACAACCAGGTCTGCCCTGAGAACAGTCTTGGTTTCCACTAATGCAATGCTGCGAGAAACTCTGGGTCCTGACAAGTCTGTTTGTCATGTGCTGATGACATCACCACTGAGCAATGAGGAGTTGAAGTGTCAGTAGACAGGGGTGTGTGTGTGGGTGTTGACTGACCAATGAGGAGTTGAAGTGTCAGTAGACAGGGGTGTGTGTGTGGGTGTTGACTGACCAATGAGGAGTTGAAGTGTCAGTAGACAGGGGTGTGTGTGTGGGTGTTGACTGACCAATGAGGAGTTGAAGTGTCAGTAGACAGGGGTGTGTGTGGGTGTTGACTGACCAATGAGGAGTTGAAGTGTCAGTAGACAGGGGTGTGTGTGGGTGTTGACTGACCAATGAGGAGTTGAAGTGTCAGTAGACAGGGGTGTGTGTGTGGGTGTTGACTGACCAATGAGGAGTTGAAGTGTCAGTAGACAGGGGTGTGTGTGTGGGTGTTGACTGACCAATGAGGAGTTGAAGTGTCAGTAGACAGGGGTGTGTGTGTGGGTGTTGACTGACCAATGAGGAGTTGAAGTGTCAGTAGACAGGGGTGTGTGTGGGTGTTGACTGACCAATGAGGAGTTGAAGTGTCGGTGCAGGTAGACAGTCTGGTCATCTCTGACAGAGATGGACTCTGCCACCTGTCTACTGGTCACCACCCCGAAACGCACCGCACCACGGAAGTCTGCAGCGGGGAAGAGCAACACACACTTTCATTCATCCTTTATTAACGCAGGTTTGCCACTTATCAATTCTATAGTCACAGATCTAGAATGAGCAGAACAGGCCTTGCTATGGGCAGAGCTTCCAAGTCTTGTCTATTCATTCTATTTCAATGGCTATGACATTCTACTCCAGCAGCAAAGCCCAGCGAGTTGCGGTTATCAAAGAGACACTGGATTAGAGCATTTACATTTATCCATCTCCCATCAAGGAGAGGAAATCCAGAAATGTAATAACTGTAAAGTATTGGGACAACATGGATGTTAATGTTTAGCTTAACTCTCTTCAGGGCTTTAGGGAGTTAGCCAGTTAGCACGTAGCGATTAGCTTACCTCTCTTCAGGGCTTTAAGGAGTTAGCCAGTTAGCATGTAGCAGTTAGCTTACCTCTCTTCAAGGCCTGCAGAGCTGAGGAGAGGTATGTGATGTAGCCGGGAGGCTGAGGAGAAGAGGTGAACTGGAAATAACCCACTACCCCCGGCTGGGAGGCAGGAGAGGAGAACAGACAACAGACATGAAACATGTGACTTGGGTTGCAAAAATCCAGTAACTTCCTCAAAATTCAAAGGTTTTCCAGAAACCTTGGTTAGAGGATTCTGGATTTCCTGTTTATTCCCTCCTGAATCTGTGAATCCTCCAAACAGGATATCTGTTCAACCTGGGCATTATGGGAAAGGTACTGTGACATCACAGAACAGTAGAAGCAGTCAGCCATGTCAGAAAGACTCACTTTTATCTAGGTCATATCTACAGGCTAAACCCTGCTAGCAAAACAAACCAGGCTCTCTGTTGTGAGAGACAGAGGCACTACAGAAAGGATTAAACAGGAAACTGGCTAAGCAGCTCCTCAACACCATAACACCCTCCACCATACCGTACACTACACCTGACCCACAGGTACACCACACCTAGCGGGCCACTCCCAAATGGCACCCGTTTCCCTATATAGTGTCCTACTGTTAACCATGGCCCTGTAGCGCACGATAAAGGGAACCAGGTTCCATTTGAGATAGTGTCGCTCATTGTTACATAGAACTCTGTCTTTCTCTCTAACAACAGAACATAACACCCAAAGCATAACACTCATTTCCTCTGATCTGTTTCTCAGCTCTACCTTCATTCTTATTCCCTTCAGCATCAACCCCTCCTCCCTCACCTCTCCCCCCTCCCCCATACCTCATGAAAAGACAGGAAGTCTTGTAGTGTGGCTCGTGATGGTAGGTAGGTCAGTGGGGTGATGACTCTCAGGATGAACCTCTCTACATAGGAAGCCATGAACGGACCTTTGTATTCTATAGGGCCAAACCTCCAGAGACAAACAGGGGAGAGACAGATACAACAGGTCCTATGTACCAGGCATGTCAGAGTAGGAGGACCCATTTAGAGTCAGACAGGGGAGAGACAGATAGAACAGGTCCTATGTACCAGGCATGTCAGAGTAGGAGGACCCATTTAGAGTCAGACAGGGGAGAGACAGATACAACAGGTCCTATGTACCAGGCATGTCAGAGTAGGAGGACCCATTTAGAGAGACAGGGGAGAGACAGATACAACAGGTCCTATGTACCAGGCATGTCAGAGTAGGAGGACCCATTTAGAGTCAGACAGGGGAGAGACAGATACAACAGGTCCTATGTACCAGGCATGTCAGAGTAGGAGGACCCATTTAGAGTCAGACAGGGGAGAGACAGATACAACAGGTCCTATGTACCAGGCATGTCAGAGTAGGAGGACCCATTTAGAGAGACAGGGGAGAGACAGATACAACAGGTCCTATGTACCAGGCATGTCAGAGTAGGAGGACCCATTTAGAGAGACAGGGGAGAGACAGATACAACAGGTCCTATGTACCAGGCATGTCAGAGTAGGAGGACCCATTTAGAGAGACAGGGGAGAGACAGATACAACAGGTCCTATGTACCAGGCATGTCAGAGTAGGAGGACCCATTTAGAGTCAGACAGGGGAGAGACAGATACAACAGGTCCTATGTACCAGGCATGTCAGAGTAGGAGGACCCATTTAGAGAGACAGGGGAGAGACAGATACAACAGGTCCTATGTACCAGGCATGTCAGAGTAGGAGGACCCATTTAGAGAGACAGGGGAGAGACAGATACAACAGGTCCTATGTACCAGGCATGTCAGAGTAGGAGGACCCATTTAGAGAGACAGGGGAGAGACAGATACAACAGGTCCTATGTACCAGGCATGTCAGAGTAGGAGGACCCATTTAGAGAGACAGGGGAGAGACAGATACAACAGGTCCTATGTACCAGGCATGTCAGAGTAGGAGGACCCATTTAGAGTCAGACAGGGGAGAGACAGATACAACAGGTCCTATGTACCAGGCATGTCAGAGTAGGACCCATTTAGAGTCAGCCTTTAGATCAGAATGAAGATTACATGGACAGAGGGGGAATAATACCTCATCAAGGACACAACAGAATATTATCACAATGACAGTAACAACCAAACAAGACACAAAATGAATAGACTCTCCCACGAGACACAAAATGAAAAAGCTATCTCCTTTCCTCCAGTGGAACAGGTAGATAACAGGGTATAGATATAGAGCAACTAGACTCTCCCCTTTACCTCTTGTAGAACAGGTGGATGACAGGGTATTGGTAGAAGCTCTTCTGTTTCCTGCATTTCCCCTGGCTCCACCAACAGTTCACTGCCACAAACTGCACCTGTACAAACAGTGCAGACAGCAGAGACAGAATGATACCACAGCACACCACCTGCACAGACAAGGAGTCACATTTATAAACAGCTTCACAATTTAATACAGTAACTCTGAGGTGTATCGAGTTGTGCTGTCTACAGTAGAAACAGACTGGCACCCAGACTATATAGCACCATATTGTAGCTGTGCAATAGACCAGGGGTGTATTCATTAGTCGAAAACCGGTGCAAATACATTTGGTCTGTTGCAAAACATTTTGCAACAGAAACCGCTTCTTCCAAATGAAAAACATTTTGCAATGAAAACAAGTTTCTATACAACAAATTCAAGTAGGTCCCACCCTGTTTGCTTCCTGAGCAGTAAACGGTTTCCATTGCAAAAGGTTTTGCAACAGGCCAAACATTTTGCAAAGGTCTGTGACTAATGAATACAACCCTGTTCTTAAATGTACTGTTCTGAACCATCCCTCAGCACTATAAGCCAGTCCACAATGTGCAGTTCCCTGCCTGTCTGGCCAGCCTCCGGGTGACCTCTTGGCGAGCGGCGATGGAGCGTGAGTGTGTGTGTGTGCGTGCATGTGTTCCTGCGTGTACAGTGGGGGGAAAAATTATTTGATCCCCTGCTGATTTTGTACGTTTGCCCACTTAAAGAAATTATCAGTCTATAATTTTAATTGTAGGTTTATTTGAACAGTGAGAGAGAATAACAACAAAAAAATCCAGAAAAACGCATGTAAAAAATGTTATAAAATGATTTGCATTTTAATGAGGGAAATAAGTATTTGACCCCTCTGCAAAACATGACTTAGTACTTGGTGGCAAAACCCTTGTTGGCAATCACAGAGGTCAGACGTTTCTTGTAGTTGGCCACCAGGTTTGCACACATCCCAGGAGGGATTTTGTCCCACTCCTCTTTGCAGATCTTCTCCAAGTCATTATGGTTTCAAGGCTGACGTTTGGCAACTCGAACCTTCACCTCCCTCCACAGATTTTCTATGGGATTAAGGTCTGGAGACTGGCTAGGCCACTCCAGGACCTTAATGTGCTTCTTCTAGAGCCACTCCTTTGTTGCCTTGGCTGTGTGTTTTGGGTCATGGTCATGCTGGAATACCCATCCACGACCCATTTTCAATGCCCTGGCTGAGGGAAGGAGGTTCTCACCCAAGATTTGACGGTACATGGCCCCGTCAAATGATGCGGTGAAGTTGTCCTGTCCCCTTAGCAGAAAAACACCCCCAAAGCATAATGTTTCCACCTCCATGTTTGATGGTGGAGATGGTGTTCTTAGTGTCATAGGCAGCATTTCTCCTCCTCCAAACACGGCGAGTTGAGTTGATGTCAAAGAGCTCCATTTTGGTCTCATCTGACCACAACACTTTCACCAGTTGTCCTCTGAGTCATTCAGATGTTGGCAGACTTCAGACGGGCATGTATATGTATTCTTGAGCAGGGGGACCTTGCGGGCGCTGCAGGATTTCAGTCCTTCACGGCGTAGTGTGTTACCAATTGTTTTCTTGGTGACTATGGTCCCAGCTGCCTTGAGATCATTGACAAGATTCTCCCGTGTAGTTCTGGGCTGATTCCTCACCGTTCTCATGATCATTGCAACTCCACGAGGTGAGATCTTGCATGGAGCCCCAGGCCGAGGGAGATTGACAGTTCTTTTGTGTTTCTTCCATTTGCGAATAATCGTGCCAAATGTTGTCACCTTCTCACCAAGCTGCTTGGCAATGGTCTTGTAACCCATTCCAGCCTTGTGTAGGTCTACAATCTTGTCCCTGACATCCTTGGAGAGCTCTTTGGTTTTAGCCATGGTGGAGAGTTTGGAATCTGATTGATTGATTGCTTCTGTAGACAGGTGTCTTTTCTACAGGTAACAAGCTGAGATTAGGAGCACTCCCTTTAAGTGTGCTCCTAATCTCAGCTCGTTACCTGTATAAAAGACACCTGGGAGCCAGAAATCTTTCTGATTGAGAGGGGGTCAAATACTTATTTCCCTCATTAAAATGCAAATCAATTTATAACATTTTTGACATGCGTTTTTCTGGAATTTTTTGTTGTTATTCTGTCTCTCACTGTTCAAATAAACCTACCATTAAAATTATAGACTGATCCTTTCTTTGTCAGTGGGCAAACGTACAAAATCAGCAGGGGATCAAATACTTTTTTCCCCCACTGTATGTGCGCATGTGTTCCTGCATGTGTGTGTGCACGTTCCTGCGTGTGTTCTTGCGTGTGTATGTGTTCCTGCGCATGTGTGTGTGCGCACGTTCCTGCATGTGTGCGCGCGTTCCTGCGCGTGTGTGTGCGCACGTTCCTGCGCGTGTGTGTACCTGTTTGACCAGCCTCCATGCGACCTCCTGGACCTCGTGGCGAGCGGCGATGGAGTGAGCACACCAGGGAGCATAGAAGAAGATGACAGACACCTCTGCCGCGCCCCTCAGCCTCTCTACCTGCTCCAGCTGACCCAGGTACAGGTCCACTACAGGGGCCTCGGCAGAGAAGAACCTCACCGGGGGACGCGCTGACGCAACCACATTCTTAGCCCGGCTAGGAGGGAGAAGAGGGATGGAATGGGGGTGGGTGTCCGAGAGAGGGAGAGAAAGATGCTAGGAAGAGACAGGAAGGACTTCTATACAAGTTGCTTATCGTTTGTCTCGTCTTGAAATAAGTTGTGTGTAACAACATGCTTTGAGTCTTCTCTAGGCTTTCCTCATTCTAACATGTCAGTCCATCCATAACTGCTCAGTCTAAATGACTATTTCAATATTTACATCTCCTAGGACCATAAGTGCTATGGACTCTGGGCTGCCACGGGAGAAACAATATTTACATCTCCTAGGACCATAAGTATGTCTGACAGCCTGAAGACAGAATCTCTGACAACTGCTAGAAGTACAGGAGGACACGGCAGACAGTCAGTCAGTCTGACGACAAGCAGCAGGACATGAGACAGGCGACTGGCAGACAGTCAGTCTCTGACGACAAGCAGCAGGACGAGACAGGCGACTGGCAGACAGTCAGTCTCTGACGACAAGCAGCAGGACATGAGACAGGCGACTGGCAGACAGTCAGTCTCTGACGACAAGCAGCAGGACATGAGACAGGCGACTGGCAGACAGTCAGTCTCTGACGACAAGCAGCAGGACATGAGACAGGCGACTGGCAGACAGTCAGTCTCTGACGACAAGCAGCAGGACATGAGACAGGCGACTGGCAGACAGTCAGTCTCTGACGACAAGCAGCAGGACATGAGACAGGCGACTGGCAGACAGTCAGTCTCTGACGACAAGCAGCAGGACATGAGACAGGCGACTGGCAGACAGTCAGTCTCTGACGACAAGCAGCAGGACGAGACAGGCGACTGGCAGACAGTCAGTCTGACGACAAGCAGCAGGACATGAGACAGGCGACTGGCAGACAGTCAGTCTCTGACGACAAGCAGCAGGACATGAGACAGGCGACTGGCAGACAGTCAGTCTCTGATGACAAGCAGTAGGACAATTAGGAGTACAACGCATTTCTAATGCCTGGATTGAGGTACGTTTTCCGAGCCATATCTCGCACCGACTCCGTGGTGTGTTAATCTACACAGGAATGCTGTTCGACCCTAGTGCAGTTGTAATCAATCGGGTCAGATCTGATGGCTAACCATAACGTTAGCTATTGGAACACAGGCTGAAGTTGTAACGTTAACCAGCAGTTGGCTAGACAGATAGCTAGATCAGGGGGTTTTACCTCTCCTCGGGGACCCCCAGTTATTCCATGTATTTGATCTAGAGTTATCACACCTGATTCAACTTGTCAACGAATCATCAAGCCGTTGTGAATCAGGTGAGCTTGTTCAGAGCCACAACAAACCTGTGAAATGCCTGGGGGTTTGTCACTGAAAACCACGGATAACTGCCGGTAGATTACCAACCATCAGAATGATGATACCTACCTGCAGGTAAATGTAACGGCCAGTAGTAGCAGGACGCTCAGCAGTATCGCCCCGCAGACAAGCACTGGTCTCCGGGCCATCAGACTAGACACCTGCCTAAGAGACTGCCGCAGCCACCGAAGCATTACAGGGAACTACCCGGCTAGCCCTCCCATCGGATCTACACGCCCTGGCGGTACAAGGCCATTCAGCTAGCGGGCGGGTGGTTGTATGAAGACTTGGCGAGGTTGCGGTAGGGTTATTGTAGGTTCCGTACGTTGCACATTTATCGTGTATTAGGCAGAGTTTAGTTCAAACACGAACAAGCCAACCTTCCTTCCCCACGTAGACTTAGCTACTTCCGCAATGACGCTACTTCACGTCAAGGGAGCGTCGGGAAGTAATCGGTCAAATCTGAAAAGTAGAATCGTTCGAATTTGTGAAATTTGTCAAATAGGCAATCAGAACAAAAGTGTCTTAAAGTATGAATTTACTCCATTGCTTATAGTTCTGAATGGATACGTATTGCATCGTAAAAGTAAGGGGGTTGTTTTGTAAGGTTTCGTATTATGAATTGCTTCGTTATTGTCAGATTGTCTCTCAAACTGCAAAACCGCAGCTGTCATATCTGTGGTATTACTGTCAAAGACCACTAGGTCGGGTTCGTTCTCCACCACAATGCTTTCTGAGTGTTCGGCATTGCAGCCGACTTTAAAGGCGAGACTGACTAATACAAATAATCTTGCATAATAAATACTCAATATTATTTGTAGATCAGTTAGTTGGTCACAATTGACCCCATCACGGTTTTGATGCAGTCATTTAAAAAAAAAAAACGTTTATATAAGTAGGCAAGAACCCCGGCTACCGGGGAACAGCGGGATAACTGCCTAGTCAGCTCGGGGATTCGATCCAACAATCTTTCGATAACTGGCCCAACGCTCTAACCACTAGGCTACCTGCCACCCCAAGACCAACACGGCTAAAGTGTCCATGACCAAGAAAGGTGTATTCAATCACAGGTATCGCCTCCTGGGTGGATGCTGCCCTGTCCTAAAATCGAAGTACATTCATTCTAACCTTAAACGGGTCGGGGGACTGGCCTAAGATCAGCTTCCGGGGCAACCAATTTCTTTTTAATCGCCTATGGCAGGAGTTCTCAAACCTTTTTGGCCCACGACCCCATTTTGATATCTGAAAATTCGTTAAAAAAACAGATGTAATTAACAGCCAATGTTTCGTTTTTTATTTGGGGCTATGGCAGTCAATTGAAAAACATTCTAACAATATTTCTGATCGTCTTCTTAACTCACCACCACACACTTTAATGTGGGGCTATGACAGTAAATTGCAAATTAGTCTGACATAAATGTATACCACCACTAATGAGATGGGTGTGCTTGATGCATGTCGCCTCGAAGCTTCTCAAAGTCAGGATCAACCTGGATCGATATTGTGTTTTAATGCAGAGGATAGCACTGAATCCAGCTTCACACATATATGAGCTGGCAAAGGGTAGCCTATCATACGTTTTATGGTGCTTTCAAGACAACTGGGAACTTGGAAAAATACGAGGTCAAATCATGACGTCAGTGATCTTCAGGTCGAAAAAGTCGGAGCTCGGAGCCCTAGAAAGATGTTGGAATTCCGAGTTGGATGACCGTTCAAAACGATTTTCCCGTCGGAGTTCGTTTCTTTCCGAGTTCTCAGTTGTCTTGAACGCACTGAAATCAGAGATTTCCGAGTTCACAGTTGTTTTGAACGCGTCATTAATGTTCAGTGGGAGAGGGCAGGGTATTGGTTATGGTTTGATGTACATAGTTTACAATCGAAGTTACCTGCTGCAGTACATCTCCGGGTTCTGTGCTCAGCCCTTTTTCAAGCCTGTTGCTCTCAATGTATCATACAATGCGTCCATATGGCAGAGGGAGACACCCTGATAACTAGAATGCAGGGGCCTGCCCGCCGTCCCACCATAGATGTAGCACCATCTGTGCAAATGCCCACGATTCGATCTTATATGGAAACTGTTTTTCTTCAGTTCATGCTCGGGAATCGTGAAACATAACAATGTCATCGAAAATAGCATCCCCTGACATGTATAGCGAACAAAAGCATGGGCATCTAGGTCCTCACAGCTAACGGCCATTTGGACAGCATAAACTGGGGAGTTTTTGATTCGTTCAGTCAGAACATAAATACTTCGTTTAGCAATGTTATCTAACAAAGGTATTGGTGTGAGTTTCTGTGACTGCCTCACCACAAATTGTTTTCGCCATATCAGTTGCGACCGGTAATATCAAAGTCAATATCAAATATGAATAGTGTTGTGGTTTCATCGCATTGTGGGCTTAGCCATTCACTGTGGGAACGATTAAAGTGCAACGGTCAAGTGCGGCCTTTGGCCTTTTCGCGTGATCTAAGGGCGCTATTTGATTTAATTTGATCTTTTAGATTTGAAAAATGTTCATTTAGATTTTTAAGGTTGATCACATTACAATGATTTTGAAATACAAATACAATATTATAATTAAAAAGAAAGGAGGACCAAGGCACTCTTCATATAATTGATTAAATGCCTTTATTAGTATGGCATGTTCAATAGAAACAATGTTTTAAAAAATCCGACGCGTTTCGGCTGCATGGCCTTCATCAGGGAGTACAAAGAAATAATACAATGTTCTCTTTTTAACAGCTTTTCCAATTAGCCCTAATTTGAAGAGGGAGTGGTTAAAATTGATTGGACACACCTAGTAAGCAATACTATACACACTTTAAAGTGAAATACTGTAGCTATGTTATCAGGGGGAGGAAGAAATCAAGACTATCCAACCACACGGATCAGGACCAGAACAAGGCTGTGATCAACATTTCTGGAGAACCCCTTTCTGATGATTGCTTAAGGGTATTGTCTAAAGGACTGTCCTTTGCCCCCACATACTCAACTAATGAATTTAATACAAAGATTGACCTATTTCGCTTCTACAAGAATCTACATCTGAAGGCCTGGTATAAGCAAAACATCTCTCCAACTACAGACGCCAGTGTCTCAGGTCAGGCAGTTTCTGTTCCCTCAAAAACACCTTTTAAGCCCAAGTCCACCTTTTGTCCCATTGTCCAGAATGCCACACTAAATACATTTGCCAAGAAGGTGAATTTTGATGTGGAGAATCTGTTTAAGGGTAAAATTGACTCCAACCAAAGACGACGTAACCTTTCTAAGATAGAGAGGGATGCAGTTGAATCATTGTCCAAAAATGAACGGGTTGTGGTTAAAAAAGCAGACAAAGGTGGCGCTACAGTAGTGTGGAGTAAAGACATATGTGACAGAAGCCTACCGTCAATTAGACAATGATGAATTCTACCAATCTCTTAGCTTCAACCCTACAGAGAACCTAAAAATTGAGTTGAAAGGGATCCTCACAGAAGCTAAGGAGAATGGCTACATTTCAGACAATGACTTCAAATTTCTTTTCAATGGCAGTCCACGTATGGCTTCTTTTTACCTTCTTCCAAAAGTCCACAAAAATCTTGAAAATCCCCCAGGCAGGCCAGTCATTAGTGGTAATGAAAGTCTGACAGAACCCATCTCTAAGTACATTGATTACTTTATTAAACCTTTTCTGACGTCACTCCCAGCCTATCTTCAAGATACCACAGATGTGTTGAACAAAATTAAGGAATTGAATAATATAGGTACAGCTTCCTTTTTAGTCACCATGGATGTGGAGTCTCTATACACCACCATTGAACATGAACAAGGTTTGGCAGCTATGCACCATTTCTTGAGTACCCGACCGGAAACTGAGATGCCTCCTACAGAATTCATTGTCTCACTGACTGAATGGACTCTTAATCATAACATCTTTATCTTTCAGGACCGTATTTTTAAACAGGTCAAAGGATGTGCCATGGGAGCTTGCTATAGCCCTTCCTATGCTGGTTTGTACTTGGGTAAATGGGGAAATGACTTCATTTTGGATCCTTCTAATAACCAGTTCTTTGACCGGATTATATGGTGGGGACGATATATAGATGATGTTTGCCTTTTTTGGTCCGGCTCAGAAGATGAACTTATTTCCTTCCACCAATACCTTAACAGCATTAACCCTAACATCAAACTAACTATGGAGTACAGCAAGGATAACATTCATTTTTTGGACCTCGACATCAGTAAAAATGACAAAGGTTGTTTGCACACATCAATCTTTAGGAAGCCTACAGATGGTAATACCATTCTGAGAGCAGACAGCTTTCACCCCAAAAGGCTAAAAGAGAATATTCCATATGGCCAATTCCAAAGAGTCCGCAGAATTTGCGATCAGGAAACAGACTATAGTGTCAAATCTGCTGAATTGGAGAATCGCTTCTTGAATCGGGGCTACAGCATTCAGGTCCTGAAAGATGCAGGTATATGGGCTGGATTACTTGACAGAGAGAACTTGTTGCGAAGGGGAGTGCCTCGTGATGCATCAGAGAGAGTGTATTTTGTTACAAAATACAGCACTGAAGCAGAGAACATTAAAAGAATCATTAAAAATAATTGGGGAATCATCCAAAGTGATACGCTACTACGCCAAGTCTTTCCTGAGCCACCAGTCATAAGCTTTAAGAGATGTCCTACCCTAAAGGACAAATTAGTCCACAGTTATCTTCCGGGTGACTCTCAAAAAACTTGGCTTGGCCACAAACCCAAGGGCTCTTTTAAATGTAACCAGTGCAACCATTGCAGAAATATTGCACAGAAAAAGTATTTTGTTGATACAGCTTCCAAAATGGAGTATTACGTCAAGCATTTCATTAACTGCAAAACCACTCATGTCATCTATAGATTGGAATGTCCACAGTGCAAGGTGTTCTACATTGGACGGACAAAGAGACGCCTTCAAGATCGCCTAGCGGAACACAAGTACACAATACGGGTAGGCAATGAAGACTACCCCATGGCAAGGCACTACACGTCCTTACACCATGGCAACCCTGCCTCCCTACAAGCTATGGGTATTGATCATATCCCGGCCTCTATTAGAAAAGGGGACTGTCTTAAACAGTTAAACCAAAGGGAAAGTTTTGGGATTTACAAACTACAGGCCACTAAATACCCGGGTTTAAATGAAGATATGGATTTCTCACCCTTCCTGTAGGGTCGTGATGGGTCCATTTGCTGTCATCTAGTGGACATTTTGTTCAATTGCCCTCAGCTATGTTTAGACTCTTGTTGTTCATGTTTTTCTGTGTTCTAGTGTACTATGGAATATATTGCTTTCTTATTCTTGACACTTCTCTCAGCCATATTTAAGGTTAGAACTACCTTTCTAAGTGTTCTGATACTTCTAGCTTGGAGTTAAATTTTTATGATAACATAGCTACAGTATTTCACTTTAAAGTGTGTATAGTATTGCTTACTAGGTGTGTCCAATCAATTTTAACCACTCCCTCTTCAAATTAGGGCTAATTGGAAAAGATGTTAAACAGAGAACATTGTATTATTTCTTTGTACTCCCTGATGAAGGCCATGCAGCCGAAACGCGTCGGATTTTTTAAAACATTGTTTCTATTGAACATGCCATACTAATAAAGGCATTTTAATCAATTGTATGAAGAGTGCCTTGGTCCTCCTTTCTTTTTGAAGACCAACTCAACCCTTTTACCAAAGAGCACCTTCTGTCTACCAACATTTACTATTGTGGACCTCAGTAGCGCTTCCCTTCCTCCTCTTTCTTCAATATTGTATGCTATTTATTGTACATACTGTATATACCTTTTTTCTTCCGGATTTTGTCAATTCTCCCGCACAGTGGCGATTTCAGCATGTAAATCTTAGTGGGGCAAACATAAGAAATGTGGGATGCATGCCAGCAGAGCCACTACACAACACTAAACAATACCTTAATTGCACTATAACGGTGACAAACGGTGCCCTCAAACTGTTTGGGTCTACATAAAGCTGTCCCAACACCTCACCTTGTGAAGGTGGCGCAGCGGTCCTTTGTGGTCAAATTTTGTCATCAAAGTCTGGCGTTCTCTGTATTTATGGTGGGAACTCGAAAAACAAAACACACTGCCACTCCATTCGTTCGTGGTTGCTTTGCAATGCTTGCAGTTGGCCACTGGTTCCTTCCAAACGATTCATTGTTGAATTTGCTATTTCCAGCTTGTTGTGTAATCTTTATGTTCAATGGCCGATAATTTCTCTTCATTATTTTTCTTCATATGACAAGGATTAAAAAGGATTTGTCAGTAGATTGTCGACTGTCATGATGACTGCTAGCTAATATTTTGAAAGTAAGATGTTGACATGATCAGTCCAATCAAAGCTACCATACATATAACGTGATTTGTCATTCATAAAAAAAAGTGCTAAAAATGTGGGGATCAAAACTGAATGATGGTCGCCACTGCTCCCGCAACCCCATGTTCATATCAGGCGACCTCACATGGAGTCGCGACCCCTAGTTTGGGAAACGCGGTCCTAAGCTGACGCGTTCTAGAACAGTAGACCATTACTAGGCGCGTGGTTTGCATGGAGATGTCTGCTTTATACCTCGCTTTGCTGCTGTTATCGGGTAAGTGTTCTGTTCTCTGTCACTTTCACAAAAGTAGTTGTACACAATTGTATCTAAACAGCAGCATTGATGTCAAATTGTATTGCGTGGTTATTTTCAGAAAAGCAAAAAAGCTGTGCGTAAATTGGAGTAGGTGCACACATGCCCAACGGGCTGAAGGCTATAGGCTGTCAATAAAAGGGATTTTCATCCTTTTCGACACAAACCAGTTTTATGTATGTATTTGTCATACAGGTGAATCCCACAGTGGTGTTCCTGCATTGTACAGCAGACTGTTGTCTGGTCTATATAGGACAGCCTACAGAGCAGGGGAAAGTTGACGTGTGCGTGTTAGAATCCTACAGCAATATGAGAACATTTCTCAACATTTTTTTTAGTTTGTTGTACACTGTAGCCTGTGTGTGTTTGTCTCTCTGCAAGTATACACACACTCACAGCGGTTATAGTTAATACATCAACCGTTTATTTAACAATACCTATTACAATCTAAATTTAGAGCATGTTATCGACGGGATAACCAGATCTTATGAAGGGACTGAGTTAGCGACAACACCGACCGTCACCTCACCGCTACCAGAGCGGTGGCGGCGGCGAGACAAGCGGGGCTTGTTGGACTTGGCGGGCGTCGTTAAATGCAGCACTGGGAGGTCGGCGGTGGCTTACATCATGTATGGATGTTACTGCGGGCTGGGAGGCCAGGGATGGCCCCGAGACAAGGCTGACTGGTGAGTACCATCACACACACAGCTACTACTGGACAAGGACTGGTTGGCCCTGGTCCAAAGTCTCCTAGGTCTCAGCACTTAGCCCTGGTGTAAATACAGCTGTGGCTTGGCACAGACCCTGTTGGCACCAACTCTGATTTCTAAATCCATCCACAGACCATGAATATCTACAAACAGTCATTTCATCCTGTAATGTGGTGTCTGTCTGCCAGGGCCGGTTCCATGAACATCCACAAACAGTCATTTCATGCTGTAATGTGGTGTCTGTCTGCCAGGGCCGGTTCCATGAACATCCACAAACAGTCATTTCATCCTGTAATGTGGTGTCTGTCTGCCAGGGCCGGTTCCAGGCATAAGCAACATAAGTGGTGGCTTTTGGCCCCACCCAAAAAAATACATGTATTTGTATTTTATTTTAGGAGCTCAGTCGGTGTCTCAACTTCTTGTTGAGAGTTAGAATAGGTGTACAGTTTGAGATTTTGTGGTGCATCAGCAGGTTTTCTATTGTTTTGTCAGTCACTGACAGACACTCAATAGCCGATGTCAGCTAACAATTTTCAGATTGGTAAATTAGTCTAGCCAGTAATCTAAACTTGTAGGAATCATGGCCAAATACCGGCTGGGCATTCAGGGCACGTGCCCAGGGGGCCTAACCTCCAGTGGGCCCCAATTGATTTTGTTAGTCACACTCACAGATATCATTAAAGGTGCAATATGTAGAAATCGCTCAGCCATTTTCTGGTTGCTAAAATTCTAATAGTTTGCCTAATAGTTTACCAAATCTCGGGTTAGGACCCCCAAAAGGCTAGATCCGGCCCTGCTGTCTCCTATCCCATGGCCAACAGCTAGTTTCTCAGACCCTCCATTTTGAGCTTGGAAAAATATGCTGAATTCTGCTTTGTTGATGAGCTACTACATAGTCCGAGGCTGAAGAGAACACAACCCAAAGCCATTGTCCTCACATAATGGATTGTATAACAGACTGGATTTACATAATTTCTCCAATTACTCAAAGTGCTTTATACATTGTACCAGAGTTAACTCCCATCAACAACATGATTTTGTTGTTTTCTGTCCACAAGGTGCTGTCACAAGCATGACTGTTGCTATGGGAAGGCTGAGGATCTGGGTTGTCAGACCAAGACAGACAAGTACCAGTGGACCTGTGAGAACAAGATGTCAAACTGCGGTATGAACTACACATCCCATAATGCAACACTGTATTTCTGTTCTCCTAAGCACTCTGGGATAGTGGTTCATCATTATGCCTAACCTTAAATGAAAATCACATTTATGATATAGCCAATATTGACTTTGTGGTTGCGGTAACTAGTAACAACTGTGGATACAAGCTGTATTTCCAGGTCTGAAGACAAGGGGCAATTTTCCATCGATAATGTGAAAAAGTACAGTTCTATTGTATTCTATTTAGTCCTATTGCATTCTAAGAGTTCTAAATTCCACCCTGTCTGTTCTGTCCGGTGGTTCTAGAGTCTCTCAAGGACAGGTGTGACAAGATTCTGTGCAGGTGTGACCGGGAGGCGGCCAGGTGTCTGAGGAGAGCTCCCTTCATCCCTAAATACTCTGTCTGGCCTGACTTCCTGTGTGGATACGAACAGCCCACCTGTCCCCGTCACTGATGCTGTTACACAGTGTGTGTGTGAGAGAGAGAGACTAGTGGTTTGTCCTGGCTAGTGGTGTGTGTATAATAAAGACCTACAGTACTTGACTGTACCCACTGCCCATGTGATTCATGGGTCTGATTAACAGTCTGATTATATCACCATGACAGACCTGGTGGGGGTGTACCAGTAAGTCCATGACTGAGGACTCAAACAGCAGCTCTATAAACAGGTTGTAGACTGACATTTTCAATGTACAAAGAAAACAGTAAGGACATTATTCTAATGGCGTGTGTGTGTTAGAATCCCACAGCAATATGACGGCATTGCTCCAAAACAAAGCCATCAGATTGTTGGCGTGTGCATGTTAGAATCTAATGGCGTGATTTCATCTGTAGGCCTAAAAGGAAAATACATTCTCTCATTTCATCTGTAGGACAAATCTTTGGAACAAACACAAAGTTTCATCACAAAAAAAAAGAAAAGTATTTTATTAATTTGTTTGTTTGCTAAGTCTTCATTTTTTGGAGAAACCAGAACAACCCAGGTAATGCAGCAGAGGGAATCACAGTCAAATCAAATTTTGTTTGTCACATGCAGATGTTATTGCGGGTGTAGCAAAATGCTTGTGTTCCTAACCCTGGTAACTCATCAGAGGGAATCACAGTGCACCAGAAGTAGTACTACCAGTTTCATTTAAAGGGACATTCCACCACTGTTAACCCTCATTCATCATCTCCAGTATACAACTTAGTTTGTCCCGAATGGCATCCCTTATATTTAACCAGGCAAGTCAGTTAAGAACAAATTCTTATTTACAATGACGGCCTAGGAACAGTGGGTTAACTGCCTTGTTCAGGGTCAGAACGACAGATTTTCACCTTGTCAGCTCGGGGATTCGATCTAGCAACCTTTCGGTTACTGGCCCAACACTAACCACTAGGCTACCTGCCACCCCTATATAGAATTCCTCTAAATGAAAAAATAAATCAGATAAAAATTAAAAAAGACAGATATTGAATAATTCAATCTACGCAATTAGAAACAACCAACCGCAGGACAGGTGGACAGAATACCGCAAAAAATGAACCTATTCATGAACAATTAAACAAATGGACAATTTAAAAACAACATTTTAACATTTTGTCACATACAAACATAAAACATCCTTCAGGCCATTGGTTACATGAGAGGGACCAATGAAGCGATAGCCCTTTTATGTTAAACAATGGAGTTCAACCTGTCCTAGTGTTCATCCCAAATGGCACCCTATTCCCTATGTAGTGCACTATTTTTGACCAAAGCCCTATGGCTTACCCTCTAGGTCCTGGTCAAAAGTAGTGCACTACATAGGGAAGAGGTTGCCATTTGAGACAAACACTCAAACAGGTGATTTCCTTAAATTGAAAATGACAACAGTTGGATATCGCCATGTTTAAACTCTTTCTGAATGCAGGAAGTAGAAATTGTTATTATTTACTATTATTATCTGAAACTCAAGTGCGTAACTTTTTTTTAAAGTAACTCCTTGTAAAAAAAAAAGGCATTATATGTGTTGCCTTCCAACAAGACAAGCTGAGCTAGCTCCGCATCACCATGGAAACAGAATGAAGTGGCACCCTATTCCCTATGTAGTGCACTACTTTTGACCAGACGTTCTGGTCAATATAGTGCAGTGTGCACTATATAGGGAATAGGACAGGGTGCCATTCGGAATGCAGACAGAATAAAACTAACAAGAACCTGGGCCCGTATTCACTAAGGTTCTCAGAGTTGGAGTGCTGATCTAGGATCAGTTTTGAGATCAATCAATATGATTATGGATCATCATTTAGATTATAATGAATGAGATTTTATGGACGGGGAGGGAATCTGATTCTAGATCAGTACTCCAACTCTGACACGCTGTGTGAATAGGGCAGGGCTCTTCAACCCTGTTCCTGGAGAGCTACCATCCTGTAGGTTATCATCTCCAACCCTGTTCCTGGAGAGATACCATCCTGTAGGTTTTTATCTCCAACCATTTTCCTGGAGAGCTACCATCCTGTAGGTTTT
The DNA here is from genome assembly GCF_901001165.1 of Salmo trutta. Taxonomy (NCBI): domain Eukaryota; kingdom Metazoa; phylum Chordata; class Actinopteri; order Salmoniformes; family Salmonidae; genus Salmo; species Salmo trutta. The sequence continues at coordinate 29,027,182 of NC_042994.1, forward strand.
TATCTCCAACCCTGTTCCTGGAGAGTTACCATCCTGTAGGTTTTTATCTCCAACCCTGTTCCTGGAGAGCTACCATCCTGTATGTTTTTATCTCCAACCCTGTTCCTGGAGAGCTACCATCCTGTAGGTTTTATCTCCAACCCTGTTCCTGGAGAGCTACCATCCTGTAGGTTTTTATCTCCAACCCTGTTCCTGGAGAGCTACCATCCTGTAGGTTTTTATCTCCAACTCTGTTCCTGGAGAGCTACCACCCTGTAGGTTTTTATCTCCAACCCTGTTCCTGGAGAGCTACCATCCTGTAGGTTTGATCTCCAACCCTGTTCCTGGAGAGCTACCATCCTGTAGGTTTTTATCTCCAACCCTGTTCCTGGAGAGCTACTGTCCTGTAGGTTCATGCCAACCCTAATCTAGCACACCTGATTCTAGTAATTAGCTGGTTGATAAGATGAATCAGGTTAGTTGCAACTGGGGTTGGAGTGAAAACCTACTGGATAGTAGCTTTCCAGGAACAGGGTTATTACAGTTATTACCACTGACCACCATAACAGAATCATATCAATCCTCTACAGTTATTACCACTGACCCCCATAACAGAATCATATCAATCCTCTCTACAGTTATTACCACTGACCCCCATAACAGAATCATATCAATCCTCTCTACAGTTATTACCACTGACCCCCATAACAGAATCATATCAATCCTCTACAGTTATTACCACTGACCCCCATAACAGAATCATATCAATCCTCTACAGTTATTACCACTGACCCCCATAACAGAATCATATCAATCCTCTACAGTTATTACCACTGACCCCCATAACAGAATCATATCAATCCTCTACAGTTATTACCACTGACCCCCATAACAGAATCATATCAATCCCCTCTACAGTTATTACCACTGACCCCATAACAGAATCATATCAATCCCCTCTACAGTTGTTACCACTGACCACCATAACAGACAAACACACAACCTCTTACCTTCAATATGAATTACCCTCATTATACATATTTATAAACTGGGTGATTCGAGCCCTGAATGCTTATTGGCTGACAGCCGTGGTATATCAGACCGTATACCACGGTATGACAAAATTACGTTGGTAACCAGTTTATAATAGCATTAAGGCTCCTCGGGGGTTTGTGGTATTTTTTTATATATATTTTTTTATTTAACCTTTGTTTAATTAGGCAAGTCAGTTAAGAACAAATTCTCATTTACAATGACGGCCTAGGAACAGTGGGTTAACTGCCTTGTTCAGGGGCAGAACGACAGATTTCTTACCTTGTCAGCTCGGGGATTCGATCTAGCAACCTTTCGGTTACTGGCCCAACACTAACCACTAGGCTACTCCGCGATGCCTCGTGCCTAAGAACAGCCCTTAGCCGTGGTATATTGGTCATATACCACACCCCCTCGTGCCTAAGAACAGCCCTTAGCCGTGGTATATTGGTCATATACCACACCCCCTCGTGCCTAAGAACAGCCCTTAGCCGTGGTATATTGGTCATATACCACACCCCCTCGTGCCTAAGAACAGCCCTTAGCCGTGGTATATTGTTCATATACCACACCCCCTCGTGCCTAAGAACAGCCCTTAGCCGTGGTATATTGGTCATTTACCACACCCCCTCGTGCCTTATTGCTTAAATATACAATTTTAATTAAGACATTAGGAGAAACCATCCAATATTATATAGAACTTGGTCTGAGTCCCCAATGGTAACCCATTCCCTATATAGTGCACTGCTGTTGACCAGAGCCCTATGGGGCTTCCTACGGACCCTGGTCAAAAGTAGTGCACTATATAGGGAATAGTGAGCCTTTTGAGACGCAGACACATTAAGACATTGGGTTGTCTGGCTCACAGATGGCTGCCTGTTGCTATGATACTGTGGGCTACGCTGGCATCCATCCTGTTGCTATGATACTGTGGGCTACGCTGGCATCCATCCTGTTGCTATGATACTGTGGGCTACGCTGGCATCCATCCTGTTGCTATGATACTGTGGGCTACGCTGGCATCCATCCTGTTGCTATGATACTGTGGGCTACGCTGGCATCCATCCTGTTACTATGATACTGTGGGCTACGCTGGCATCCATCCTGTTGCTATGATACTGTGGGCTACGCTGGCATCCATCCTGTTACTATGATACTGTGGGCTACGCTGGCATCCATCCTGTTGCTATGATACTGTGGGCTACGCTGGCATCCATCCTGTTGCTATGATACTGTGGGCTACGCTGGCATCCATCCTGTTGCTATGATACTGTGGGCTACGCTGGCATCCTATTCCCTTTACAGTGGGCCCCATAGGGAGCCATTTGGGAGGCAGGCCATAGTATCTCCTCATTTATGGCACTTGGCACCCTATTCCCTACATAGTGCACTACTTTTGACCAGAGTCCCTATGGAGTAGTGCACTATAAAGGGAATAGGGAGCCATTAAAAAGACACATCCTGTGTTTAAACGGTACCTCCTCACTCACGGCTCTTGCGTACCTGTTCCCTATATAGTGCACTACCCATAGGGGCACTGGTCAAAAGTAGTGCACTACGTAGGGAACAGGTCAGTCCTTCACGGCCCTTGTGTGTCAGGATGCATTAGCTGCTGCACCACCAGGTCTATGTTGATGATGGGGTTGAAATACAGAGCCCAGTAGAACAGACAGTTACACACAAACTGAGGGATCACCGGCCAGAACAGGGCGAAGGCAAAACCCTGGGAGGACATCCTCCACAAGTGACCCCACATCTTCTGAGGGAGACTCCTGGAGGGGAGAGGAGACTTTGGTTCATTACATTAAACAACAAACTATGCAGAGATGGTGGAGAGAGAGCTAGTGAGGGATGAGATGAGGGGGGAGAGAGAGGGGTAGTGAGGGATGAGATGAGGGGGGAGAGAGAGGGGTAGTGAGGGATGAGATGAGGGGGGAGAGAGAGGGGTAGTGAGGGATGAGATGAGGGGGAGAAAGAGGGGTAGTGAGGGATGAGATGAGGGGGAGAAAGAGGGGTAGTGAGGGATGAGATAAGGGGGGAGAGAGAGGGGTAGTGAGGGATGAGATGAGGGGGGAGAGAGAGGGGTAGTGAGGGATGAGATGAGGGGGGAGAGAGAGGGGTAGTGAGGGATGAGATGAGGGGGGGAGAGAGAGGGGTAGTGAGGGATGAGATGAGGGGGGAGAGAGAGGGGTAGTGAGGGATGAGATGAGGGGGGAGAGAGAGGGGTAGTGAGGGATGAGATGAGGATGGAGAGAGAGGGGTAGTGAGGGATGAGATGAGGGGGGAGAGAGAGGGGTAGTGAGGGATGAGATGAGGGGGGAGAGAGAGGGGTAGTGAGGGATGAGATGAGGGGGGAGAGAGAGGGGTAGTGAGGGATGAGATGAGGGGGGAGAGAGAGGGGTAGTGAGGGATGAGATGAGGATGAGAGAGAGGGGTAGTGAGGGATGAGAAAGGGGGGAGAGAGGGGTAGTGAGGGATGAGATGAGGGGGGAGAGAGAGGGGTAGTGAGGGATGAGATAAGGGGGAGAGAGGTAGTGAGGGATGAGAAGAAAAAAGAGGAGAGAGGATGTGAGGGATGAAATGAGGGGGAGAGAGAGGGGTAGTGAGGAATGAGATGAGGGGGGAGGAAGGGATGAGTGTGAGAGAGGGGTAGTGAGGGATGAGATGAGGGGGGAGAGAGAGGGGTAGTGAGGAATGAGATGAGGGGGGAGAGAGAGGGGTAGTGAAGAATGAGATGAGGGGGGAGAGAGGGGTAGTGAGGAATGAGATGAGGGGGGAGATAGGGGTAGTGAAGGATGAGATGAGGAGAGAGGAAGGGATGAGTGTGAGAGAGGGACAGAAAGAGGGGTAGATAATTCAGGGTAAAGGATGAGAGGGAGAAAGTTGGTGTGACAGGGATAGATAGAGAGAAACACACACGGTACCTGATCTCAGCTCGGTTATAGAACCTCCACAGAACACAGCCCTCCAGGACAGACAGTAGCATGGCGTTGACGATGATGAACCGTGACGTCCAGTAGTGAACCGACAGCCAATCCCAGGCAAACTCAGCGATCAGCTGGTACGGAAGGAGGAGGTACTTAACTAGGAACTCCGCCCACTGGCGCCAGCTGGGGTGCACCTGGGGGGGAGAGATATACTAATATCGTCAGTATGACAAGACAACATCTACAGTAGCCTACGTCTTGTTGTCTATGACAACCCATACTGACAACATGTACAGTAGCCTACGTCTTGTTGTCTATGACCAGCCATACTGACAACATGTACAGTAGCCTACGTCTTGTTGTCTATGACCAGCCATACTGACAGCATGTACAGTAGCCTACGTCTTGTTGTCTATGACCAGCCATACTGACAACATGTACAGTAGCCTACGTCTTGTTGTCTATGTGTGTACCAAGCTTGTTGTCTATGTGTGTACCAAGCTCACTAAAAGTGGCAGTAATAAAGCCTCTCTTGAAAAAGCCGAATCTTGACCCAGAAATTATAAAAAACTAAATCGGCCTATATCGAATCTTCCATTCCTCTCAAAAAAAATTTAAAAAGCTGTTGCACAGCAACTCACTGCCTTCCTGAAGACAAACAATGTATACGAAACGCTTCAGTCTGGTTTTAGACCCCATCATAGCACTGAGACTGCACTTATGAAGGTGGTAAATGACCTTCTAATGACGTCAGACCGAGGCTCTGCATCTGTCCTCGTGCTCCTAGATCTTAGTGCCGCTTTTGATACCATCGATCACCACATTCTTTTGGAGAGATTGGAAACCCAAATTGGTCTACATGGACAAGTTCTGGCCTGGTTTTGATCTTATCTGTCGGAAAGATATCAGTTTGTCTCTGTGAATTTGTTTGTCCTCTGACAAATCAAGTGTAAATTTCGGTGTTCCTCAAGGTTCCATTTTAGGACCACTATTGTTTTCACTATATATTTTACCTCTTGGGGATGTCATTCGAAAACATAATGTTAAATTTCACTGCTATGCGGACGACACACAGCTGTACATTTCAATGAAACATGGTGAAGCCCCAAAATTGCCCTCGCTAGAAGCCTGTGTTTCAGACATAAGGAAGTGGATGGCTGCAAACTTTCTACTTTTAAACTCGGACAAAACAGAGATGCTTGTTCTAGGTCCCAAGAAACAAAGAGATCTTCTGTTCAATCTGACAATTCATCTGGATGGTTGTACAGTCGTCTCAAATAAAACTGTGAAGGACCTCGGCGTTACTCTGGACCCTGATCTATCTTTTGAAGAACATATCAAGACTGTTTCAAGGACAGCTTTTTTCCATCTACGTAACATTGCAAAAATCAGAAACTTTCTGTCCAAAAATGACGCAGAAAAATTAATCCATGCTTTTGTTACTTCTAGGCTGGACTACTGCAATGCTCTACTTTCCGGCTACCCGGATAAAGCACTAAACAAACTTCAGTTAGTGCTAAATACGGCTGCTAGAATCCTGACTAGAACCAAAATATTTGATCATATTACTCCCGTGCTAGCCTCCCAACACTGGCTTCCTGTTAAGGCAAGGGCTGATTTCAAGGTTTTACTGCTAACCTACAAAGCATTACATGGGCTTGCTCCTACCAATCTTTCCGATTTGGTCCTGCCGTACATACCTACACGTACGCTACGGTCACAAGACGCAGGCCTCCTAATTGTCCCTAGAATTTCTAAGCAAACGGCTGGAGGTAGGGCTTTCTCCTATAGAGCTCCATTTTTATGGAATAGTCTGCCTACCCATGTGAGAGACGCAGACTCAGTCTCAACCTTTAAGTCTTTACTGAAGACTTATATCTTCAGTAGGTCCTATGATTAAGTATAGTCTGGCCCAGGAGTGTGAAGGTGAACGGAAAGGCTGGAGCAACGAACCGCCCTTGCTGTCTCTGCCTTGCCGGTTCCCCTCTTTCCACTGGGATTCTCTGCCTCTAACCCTATTACAGGGGCTGAGTCACTGACTTACTGGTGTTCTTCCATGCCGTCCATGGGAGGGGTGCGTCACTTGAGTGGGGTGAGTCACTGACGTGGTCTTCCTGTCTGGGTTGGCGCCCCCCCCTTGGGTTGTGCCATGGCGGAGATTTTGTGGGCTATACTCGGCCTTGTCTTCGGACGGTAAGTTGGTGGTTGTAGACATCCCTCTAGTGGTGTGGGGGCTGTGCTTTGGCAAAGTGGGTGGGGTTATATCCTGCCTGTTTGGCCCTGTCCGGGGGTATCATCGGATGGGGCCACAGTGTCTTCTGATCCCTCCTGTCTCAGCCTCCAGTATTTATGCTGCAGTAGTTTATGTGTCGGGGGGCTAGTCTGTTACATCTGGAGTATTCTCTTGTCTTATCCGGTGTCCTGTGTGAATTTAAATATGTTCTCTCTAATTCTCTCTTTCTCTCTCTCGGAGGACCTGAGCCCTAGGACCATGCCTCGGGACTACCTAGCATGATGACTCCTTGCTGTCCCCAGTCCACCTGGCCATGCTGCTGCTCCAGTTTCAACTGTTCTGCCTGCGGCTACGGAACCCTGACCTGTTCACCGGACGTGCTTGTTGCACCCTCGACAACTACTATGATTATTATTATTTGACCATGCTGGTCATTTATGAACATTTTAACATCTTGACCATGTTCTGTTATAATATCCACCCGGCACAGCCAGAAGAGGACTGGCCACCCCTCATAGCCTGGTTCCTCTCTAGGTTTCTTCCTAGGTTTTTGGCCTTTCTAGGGAGTTTTTCCGAGGGAGTTTTTCCTAGCCACCGTGGTTCTTTCACATGCATTGCTTGCTGTTTGGGGTTTTAGGCTGGGTTTCTGTACAGCACTTTGAGATTTCAGCTGATATACGAAGGGCTATATAAATAAATTTGATTTGATTTGGTCTATGACCAGCCATACTGACAGCATCTACAGTAGCCTACGTCTAGTTGTCTATGACCAGCCATACTGACAGCATCTACAGTAGCCTACGTCTAGTTGTCTATGACCAGCCATACTGACAACATCTACAGTAGCCTACGTCTAGTTGTCTATGACCAGCCATACTGACAACATCTACAGTAGCCTACGTCTTGTTGTCTATGACCAGCCATACTGACAGCATCTACAGTAGCCTACGTCTAGTTGTCTATGACCAGCCATACTGACAACATGTACAGTAGCCTACGTCTTGTTGTCTATGACCAGCCATACTGACAACATCTACAGTAGCCTACGTCTTGTTGTCTATGACCAGCCATACTGACAACATGTACAGTAGCTTACGTCTAGTTGTCTATGACTAGCCATACTGACAACCTGTACAGCAGCCTACGTCTAGTTGTCTATGACCAGCCATACTGACAACATGTACAGTAGCTTACGTCTAGTTGTCTATGACTAGCCATACTGACAACCTGTACAGCAGCCTACGTCTAGTTGTCTATGACCAGCCATACTGACAACCTGTACAGTAGCCTACGTCTAGTTGTCTATGACCAGCCATACTGACAGCATCTACAGTAGCCTACGTCTAGTTGTCTATGACCAGCCATACTGACAGCATCTACAGTAGCCTACGTCTAGTTGTCTATGACCAGCCATACTGACAACATCTACAGTAGCCTACGTCTAGTTGTCTATGACCAGCCATACTGACAACATCTACAGTAGCCTACGTCTTGTTGTCTATGACCAGCCATACTGACAGCATCTACAGTAGCCTACGTCTAGTTGTCTATGACCAGCCATACTGACAACATGTACAGTAGCCTACGTCTTGTTGTCTATGACCAGCCATACTGACAACATCTACAGTAGCCTACGTCTTGTTGTCTATGACCAGCCATACTGACAACATGTACAGTAGCTTACGTCTAGTTGTCTATGACTAGCCATACTGACAACCTGTACAGCAGCCTACGTCTAGTTGTCTATGACCAGCCATACTGACAACATGTACAGTAGCTTACGTCTAGTTGTCTATGACTAGCCATACTGACAACCTGTACAGCAGCCTACGTCTAGTTGTCTATGACCAGCCATACTGACAACCTGTACAGTAGCCTACGTCTAGTTGTCTATGACCAGCCATACTGACAGCATGTACAGTAGCCTACGTCTTGTTGTCTATGACCAGCCATACTGACAGCATCTACAGTAGCCTATGTCTAGTTGTCTATGACCAGCCATACTGACAACATGTACAGTAGCCTACGTCTAGTTGTCTATGACCAGCCATACTGACAACATGAACAGTAGCCTACGTCTTGTCTATGACCAGCCATACTGACAACATGTACAGTAGCCTACGTCTAGTTGTCTATGACCAGCCATACTGACAACATGAACAGTAGCCTGTCTAGTTGTCTATGACCAGCCATACTGACAGCATGTACAGTAGCCTACGTCTTGTTGTCTATGACCAGCCATACTGACAGCATCTACAGTAGCCTACGTCTAGTTGTCTATGACCAGCCATACTGACAACATGTACAGTAGCCTACGTCTTGTTGTCTATGACCAGCCATACTGACAACATGTATTGTAGCCTACGTCTTGTTCTCTATGACCAGCCATACTGACAACATGTACAGTAGCCTACGTCTAGTTGTCTATGACTGGAGTCGTACCGTCACGCCTACCTTTATCAAATAAATACAATCAACATGACAGTTGAGCCGTCCAATGGTACCTGGTGGTTGAGGGGGAGGCTGTCCTCCATTGGCTCGCTGGTGCGTGAGAGGGCGGGGCAGCAGGTGTGCAGGAAGGGGAGGAAGGTTTCGGAGTAGTCGAAGAGGTAGAGGTAGAGGATGGTGAGCCGAGGAGAACTCTTCAAAGCATAGAGCAGGAACAGAGATTTACCTGCATTCACAGCCTGGTGGGGGGGTAGAGAGACGGTGGGAGAGAGGTGGGGGGGTAGAGAGACGGTGGGAGAGAGGTGGGGGGGTAGAGAGACGGTGGGAGAGAGGTGGGGGGTAGAGAGACGGTGGGAGAGAGGTGGGGGGGTAGAGAGACGGTGGGAGAGAGGTGGGGGGGTAGAGAGACGGTGGGAGAGAGGTGGGGGGGTAGAGAGACGGTGGGAGAGAGGTGGGGGGGTAGAGAGACGGTGGGAGAGAGGTGGGGGGGTAGAGAGACGGTGGGAGAGAGGTGGGGGGGTAGAGAGGACGGTGGGAGAGAGGTGGGGGGGGTAGAGAGACGGTGGGAGAGAGGTGGGGGGGTAGAGAGACGGTGGGAGAGAGGTGGGTGGTAGAGACGGTGGGAGAGAGGTGGGGGGGTAGAGAGGTGGGGGGAGAGAGGTGCGGGGTAGAGAGACGGTGGGAGAGAGGTGGGGGGTAGACAGAGGGAGACAGGAGAGGGGGAGACAGGAGAGGGGGAGACAGGAGAGAGGTAGACAGGAGAGAGGTAGACAGGAGAGAGGTAGACAGAGGGAGACAGGAGGGGGGAGACAGGAGAGGGGTAGACAGGAGAGAGGTGGACAGAGGGAGACAGGAGGACAGAGGAGACAAGAGAGGGGTAGACAGAGGTAGACAGGTAGAGGTAGACAGAGGGAGACAGGAGAGAGGGAGACAGGAGAGAGGTAGACAGGAGAGAGGTAGACAGGAGAGAGGTAGACAGGAGAGAGGTAGACGGGAGAGAGGAGAGAGGGAGACAGGAGAGAGGGAGACAGGAGAGAGGGAGACAGGAGAGAGGGAGACAGGAGAGAGGGAGACAGGAGAGAGGTAGACAGAGGGAGACAGGAGAGAGGGAGACAGGAGAGAGGTAGACAGAGGGAGACAGGAGAGAGGTAGACAGGAGGTAGACAGAGGGAGACAGGAGAGAGGTAGACAGGAGGTAGACAGAGGGAGACAGGAGAGAGGGAGACAGAGGGAGACAGGAGAGAGGTAGACAGAGGGAGACAGGAGAGAGGTAGACAGAGGGAGACAGGAGAGAGGTAGACAGAGGGAGACAGGAGAGAGGTAGACAGAGGGAGACAGGAGAGAGGTAGACAGAGGGAGACAGGAGAGAGGTAGACAGGAGAGAGGGAGACAGGTAGACAGGAGAGAGACAGGAGAGAGGGAGACAGGAGAGAGACAGGAGAGAGGGAGACAGGAGAGAGACAGGAGAGAGGGAGACAGAGGGAGACAGGAGAGAGGTAGACAGGAGAGGGGTAGACAGGAGAGGGGTAGACAGAGAGACAGGAGAGAGGGAGACAGGAGAGAGGGAGACAGGAGAGAGGGAGACAGAAGAGGGGTAGACAGAAGAGGGTGAGACAGAAGAGGGTGAGACAGAAGAGGGGTAGACAGAAGAGGGGTAGACAGAAGAGGGGTAGACAGAAGAGGGGTAGACAGAAGAGGGGTAGACAGGAGAGAGGGAGACAGGAGAGAGGGAGACAGGAGAGAGGGAGACAGAGGGAGACAGGAGAGAGGGAGACAGAGGGAGACAGGAGAGAGGGAGACAGGAGAGAGGTAGACAGAGGGAGACAGGAGAGAGGTAGACAGGAGAGAGGGAAACAGGAGAGAGGGAAACAGGAGAGAGGGAGACAGGAGAGAGGGAGACAGGAGAGAGGGAGACAGGGAGAGAGGAGACAGAGGGAGACAGGAAAGAGGGAGACAGAGGGAGACAGGAGAGAGGGAGACAGAGGGAGACAGGAGAGAGGGAGACAGAGGGAGACAGGAGAGAGGGAGACAGGAGAGAGGGAGACAGGAGAGAGGGAGACAGGAGAGAGGGAGACAGGAGAGGGGTAGACAGAAGAGGGGTAGACAGGAGAGAGGGAGACAGGAGAGAGGGAGACAGGAGAGAGGGAGACAGGAGAGAGGGAGACAGGAGAGAGGGAGACAGGAGAGAGGGAGACAGGAGAGAGGGAACAGGAGAGAGGGAGACAGGAGAGAGGGAGACAGAGGGAGAGGTAGACAGGAGAGAGGGAGACAGAGGAAGACAGGAGAGAGGTAGACAGGAGAGAGGTAGACAGGAGAGAGGTAGACAGAGGGAGACAGGAGAGAGGTAGACAGAGGGAGACAGGAGAGAGGTAGACAGAGGGAGACAGGAGAGAGGTAGACAGAGGGAGACAGGAGAGAGGTAGACAGTGGGAGACAGGAGAGAGGTAGACAGGGGGAGACAGGAGAGAGGTAGACAGGGGGAGACAGGAGAGAGGTAGACAGAGGGAGACAGGAGAGAGGTAGACAGAGGGAGACATGAGAGAGGTAGACAGAGGGAGACAGGAGAGAGGGAGACAGGAGAGAGGTAGACAGGAGAGAGGTAGACAGGAGAGAGGTAGACAGGAGAGAGGTAGACAGGAGAGAGGTAGACAGAGGGAGACAGGAGAGAAGAGGACAGAGGGAGAGAGACAGTTCAAACAATCATTAAACCCTAAATGACTTATCATCAAATGATGCACACAGCATATCTTAATGGGCTTACTTCAACCAGAGCATATAAAGTATTCATTAAGTGTGCGTCAATAGCACCCTATAACCTATGTAGTGCTGTGGTCCAAAGTAGTGCACTATATAGGGAATACGGTGCCCTTCAGGATGCAGCCTATGTTTCTGTTAGCAGAAATACAGTATATCTAATTGCTAATGACATAGGATTGACAGTACATCACATTAGCATTAAAACAGCATAAGTTATGACACGTTAAGTTATGACACGTTAAGTTATGACACGTTAAGTTATGACACGTTAAGTTATGACATGTTAAGCGATAATCAACGTGGGGCTGTGTGTTCTACAGAAAACAGAGATGAGTTATCCACAACGAGCTAGCAGACAGAGATGAGTTATCCACAACGAGCTAGCAGACAGAGATGAGTTATCCACAACGAGCTAGCAGACAGAGATGAGTTATCCACAACGAGCTAGCAGACAGAGATGAGTTATCCACAACGAGCTAACAGACAGAGTTGAGTTATCCACAACGAGCTAGCAGACAGAGATGAGTTATCCACAACGAGCTAGCAGACAGACCTGAGTTATCCACAACGAGCTAGCAGACAGACATGAGTTATCCACAACGAGCTAGCAGACAGAGATGAGTTATCCACAACGAGCTAGCAGACAGAGATGAGTTATCCACAACGAGCTAGCAGACAGAGATGAGTTATCCACAACGAGCTAGCAGACAGAGATGAGTTATCCACAACGAGCTAGCAGACAGAGATGAGTTATCCACAACGAGCTAGCAGACAGAGTTGAGTTATCCACAACGAGCTAGCAGACAGAGCTGAGTTATCCACAACGAGCTAGCAGACAGAGCTGAGTTATCCACAACGAGCTAGCAGACAGAGCTGAGTTATCCACAACGAGCTAGCAGACAGAGCTGAGTTATCCACAACGAGCTAGCAGACAGACATGAGTTATCCACAACGAGCTAGCAGACAGAGATGAGTTATCCACAACGAGCTAGCAGACAGAGATGAGTTATCCACAACGAGCTAGCAGACAGAGATGAGTTATCCACAACGAGCTAGCAGACAGAGCTGAGTTATCCACAACGAGCTAGCAGACAGACATGAGTTATCCACAACGAGCTAGCAGACAGAGCTGAGTTATCCACAACGAGCTAGCAGACAGAGCTGAGTTATCCACAACGAGCTAGCAGACAGAGATGAGTTATCCACAACGAGCTAGCAGACAGAGATGAGTTATCCACAACGAGCTAGCAGACAGAGATGAGTTATCCACAACGAGCTAGCAGACAGAGATGAGTTATCCACAACGAGCTAGCAGACAGAGATGAGTTATCCACAACGAGCTAGCAGACAGAGCTGAGTAATATACCAGAGAACCCATAGAGCCCCGAGTTGATTATCCCTTTAATACCATGGCTAGAATTTAATCTCTAGGGGCTAGGGGGCAGTATTTTCACGGCTGGATGAAAAAAGTACCCAATTTAAACAGGTTACTACTCTGGCCCAGAAAATAGAATATGCATATTATTAGTAGATTTGAATAGAAAACACTCTGAAGTTTCTAAAACTGTTTGAATGGTGTCTGTGAGTATAACAGAACTCATATGGCAGGCAAAAAACCTGAGAAAAATGTAATCAGGAAGTGGGAGAATTTAGAAATGTAGTTTTTGTTTTGAATCCCTTGAAAAACTACAGTGACATAGGATTTACGTTACACCTAACTCTTCCATTGGCTGTCAACAATCTTTATGAACTGGTTTCAACCGTCAGCTGTTACCGGGCAGATCATTTTGGCTCAGTCAATCATTGGCCAGTCTGAGGAGAGGTGTCTTATGATGCGTGTGCACGTGACGTCATCGTTTTTATATTTTTCTTCTGGGATGAATAGCTATTGCCCGGTTGTAAAATTATCGCAATTTTACGTAAAAAAAAATACCCTAAAGGATTGATCGTAAACATCGTTTGACGCGTTTCTACAAACGGTAATGGAACTTTGAACATTTCGTCTATGGATTTGCGTCCACGCCACATGGCATTGTAAAGTGTTCTGGATGGGTCAACAAAACTGATGTATTTGGACATAAATGATGGACTTTGCAGAACAAATGAACATTTCTTGTGGAAGTGGGTGCCCATCCGAGTGCATTCCGCCGAAGATCAGCAAAGGTAACTAAATATTTGGAACATATTGTAGGCTAACTGCATAGCTTAGCATTGAAGGCGAAGTTCTGTACTCAGAATATTGAACAATCTGCTTTTTCCGTAACATTATTTTGAAATCTGACAAAGTGGTTGCATAAAGGAGTAGATTATCTCTAATTCTTTAAATAATTGTTATACATTTTTTCAACGTTTATGAGTTCTTCCGTAAATGAAATGTGCCTATTCACCGAAGGGTATGGGGAGAAAACATTTTCTGAACGTCACGCGCCAATGTAAAAATTGGGTTTTTGGATATAAATATAAACTTGATCGAACAAAAAATGCATGTATTGTCTAACATGATGTCCTAGGAGTGTCATCTGATGAAGATTGTCAAAGGTTAGTGCTTAATTTTAGCTGTATATCTGGTTTTGTGATGGCTATCGTGCTTGGAAAATTGCTTTTTTTTTTGTTGCTGAGGTGCTATGCTAAAATAATCTAATGTTTTTCTTTCACCGTAAAGCCTTTTTGAAATCGGACAATGTGATTGGATTAACGAGTAGAGTATCTTCCCTGTGGCTCAGTTGGTAGAGCATGGTGTGTGCAACGCCAGGGTTGTGGGTTCGATTCCCACGGGGGGCCAGCACAAAAAAAAAAAAAAAATGCATGAAATGAAATGTATGCATTCACTACTGTAAGTCGCTCTGGATAAGAGCGTCTGCTAAATGACTAAAATGTAAATGTAAATCTTTAAAATGCCATATAATAATTTAATTTTAATTTTGAGATTATTTTGTTTTGAATATCGCGCCGTGCTATCTCACTGGTTGTTGTCCAACCAATCCCGTTATCGGGATTGTATCCTCAAGAATTAACACATTTTCAGGTAGAAATATGTTCAACATCCACTGAAGTAGCTAGCAAGTTTACTAGATAGCGACAGTAGTTGCTGTGGCGACCAAACAGACAGACTTGCTAGTTCAGCTAACCAAACCACTATTATGAAAATCTAATTCAACAATACCAAATACTGTTTTAAATTCGACTTTTGCTATCAAAAGCAGCTTTAACAAAACATGTAAATCTACAGTAATTGAATTCTACCATGCAAATATATCGTGCGTTATAGGGAAATAATGCACGCTCTAGAATGCCCTTCAAGCCAATCAGAAAGGAGTATTCAACAATGCCATGGTATAATTAAGCAATAAGACCCGAGGGGGTGTGGTATATGGCCAATATACCACGGCTATGGGTTGTTCTTATGCATGATGCAACGCGGAGTGCCTGGATACAGCCCTTACCCGTGGTACATAGGCCATATACCACAAACCCCCGAGGAGCCTTATTGCTATTATTAACTGGTTACCAACGTAATTAGAGAAGTAAAAATAAATGTTTTGTCATACCCGTGGTATTCGCTCTGATGTAACACGGCTGTCAGCCAATCAGCATTCAGAGCTCGACCCAGGCAGTTTCTAAGTTGATATAATATGTAGTATTTCTGGTTTCTGTCACCTTGTACTCCCAGAGGTTCTGAGGTGGCTTGACCCCCAGTTCCTTGATCCTCTCCAGCTCAGCCAGCACCGCTCTCCTGTGGGCCTGGTTGTCTATGTTATAGGGAGCTCTGGTCAGCTCCTCATCACCAAGCATCAACAATAACCTGAGAGATATATCAGAAAACCATTAAATAACCATGACATAACCATGTTACATGTTATTAACTCATCACTACCTAACAACAATAACCTGACCATGAAAAAAAGAGAGTGAGCGAGGAGATAGAGACAGAGAGAGACAGAGAGACCGAGAGAGAGAGAGAGAGAGACAGAGAGAGAGACAGAGAGACAGAGAGAGACAGAGAGAGAGACAGAGAGAGACAGAGAGAGACAGAGAGAGAGAGAGAGAGAGAGAGAGAGAGAGAGAGAGAGAGAGAGAGAGAGAGAGAGACAGAGAGAGAGAGAGAGAGAGAGCGAGAGAGACAGAGACAGAGAGACCGAGACAGAGGTCCAAGGCCCCAGGCTTTCCAACCAGAACAGAACTGTACTACAAACATAGCCCAAACTGTTAAACATTCCTCACCGTCCGTTAACGTTCTCCTGTAGGAAGGGTTCTTTATAGAGAGAGGTCCAGGCCCCAACGTGTTCCAACCAGAACAGAACTTCCTCCGGCGTCCATTTTGACACAGGTTTACTGACCAAGAGGTCATGGACCCCATCTCCACTGGACCAGTGGTACACCAGAAACATCACCTGGTAGGAGAGAAGTGAGACAGGTATGAGAGAGGTAGACAGTATGAGGAAGGTGAGACGGGTAGGAGAGATAGGTAGGAGGGAGGAGAGACAGGTAGGAAAGAGGAGAGACAGGTAGGAGAGAGGAGTAAGAGAGAGGAGAGACGGGTAGGAGAGACGGGTAGGAGAGAAGAGAGACAGGTAGGAGAAACAGGTAGGAAAGATAGGAGAGGAGAGACAGGTAGGAGAAAGGAGAGATGGTAGGAGAGAGGAGAGACGGGTAGGAGGGAGGAGAGACGGGTAGGAGGGAGGGGTAGGAGAGATGGGTAGAAGAGAGGAGAGACGGGTAGGAGGGACATGAGAGGAGAGACAGGTAGGAGTGAGGGGAGACGGGTAGGAGAGAGGAGAGACGGTAGGAGAGAGGAGAGGGAACAGACAGGTGTGAGAGAGGTGAAACGGGCATAGAATAGGACCAGAGATATGGTAGGAGACAGACAGGCGAGACACAGACAGGCGAGACAGAAAGTTAATTCCCACTAGTTTCGCACATATTAACATGAAGCATTCAGACTGTCATTCAAATAGACAGACAGACAGACAGACAGACAGACAGACAGACAGACAGACAGACAGACAGACGCGGAAAGATACACAAAGACGTTGCTCTCTTACTGCCACATGGACAGAACAAATAGACAAAACCACACACACTGTGACCCTTCAACACACACCCCCCCAACCCACCCCTACCCCCCACACCCTCACTACACACTTTGACCCTTTCTGCCACACGTAGAGAAAAGTAAGCTGACACACACTACAAGCATTCCTGTCCCACACACACAGATTTGCAATTGTCCCTTATGTGCTAGTTATGTATACACGCTGACTCCTTCCCGTTGACCTCTCCCCAGGTCCCCCTCGCTGACTCCTTCCCGTTGACCTCTCCCCAGGTCCCCCTCGCTGACTCCTTCCTGTTGACCTCTCCCCAGGTCCCCCTCGCTGACTCCTTCCCGTTGACCTCTCCCCAGGTCCCCCTTGCTGACTCCTTCCCGTTGACCTCTCCCCAGGTCCCCCTCGCTGACTCCTTCCCGTTGACCTCTCCCCAGGTCCCCCTCGCTGACTCCTTCCCGTTGACCTCTCCCCAGGTCCCCCTCGCTGACTCCTTCCTGTTGACCTCTCCCCAGGTCACGCTCGGAAAAAAGGCTTCTAACCACAAGGCTCTTTTCCTAGTTAAAATCAAACCCACTCTCTCTCTCTTACCGCGACACAGGTGAGTACAGTGAGGACTCCAGAGAAGAACCCTCCTGCTCCTCTACCAGGACTGGTCTTGGGGATTCCTCTGGCTGCCTGATCACCATACCTACAGACAGGTTACACACAGACAGACAGGTTAGACAGGCTACAGACATGTTACAGACCGGTAACAGACAGGTTACAGGAAGACCGGTTACAGAGGGGGCCTAGGTATGAACAACATGTTTATACAGCTGGGGTTCCATGCTATTAAGCATCTCAGAGTAGGAGTGCTGATCTAGGATCAGGTCCCCCCCCCTCCGTCCATGTAATAGTATTCATTGTGATCTAAAAGCCAAAAGTGATCCCAGATCAGCACTCCTACTCAGACACTGGATCCATACAGATGCCGTTGATTTGACATGAGCTTTATAATCCACTCGATGACCAGCAGTATGTGGACACCTGCTCGTCCAACATCTCATTCCAAAATCATGGCCATTAATATGGAGTTGGTCCCCCCCTTTTTTGCTGCTATAACAGCCTCCACCTCTTTTGGGAAGGCTTTCCACTAGATGTTGGAACGTTGCTGCGGAGACTTGCTTCCATTCAGCCACAAGAGCATTAGTGAGGTCGGGCACTGATGTTGGGCGATTAGGCCTGGTTCCAATTCATCCCAAAGGTCTTCGATGGTGTTGAGTCAAGTTCTTCCACACTGATCTCGACAAACCATTTCTGTACGGACCTCGCTTTGTGCATGGGGGCATTGTCATGCTGAAACAGGAAAGAGCCTTCTCCAAACTGTTGCCACAAAGTTGGAAGCACAGAATCGTCTAGAATGTCATTGTATGCTGTAGCATTTAGATTTCGCTTCGCTGGAACTAAGGGGCCTAGCCTGAACCATGAAAAACAGACCATTATTCCTCCACCAAACTTTACAGTTGGCACTATGCTTTGGGGTATGTAGTGTTAAGCTGGCATCCGCCAAACCCAGATTCATCTGTAGGACTGCCAGATGGTGAAGCGTGATTCATCAATCCAGAGAACGCGTTTCCACTGCTCCAATGGCAGCGAGCTTTATACCACTCCAGCCGACGCTTGGCATTACGCATGGTGACCTTAGGCTTGTGTGCGGCTGCTCGGCCATGGAAACCCATATCATGAAGCTCTTGTGTTGACGTTGCTTCCAGAGGCATTTTGTAACTCTGTAGTGAGTGTTGCAACCGAGGATGATTTTTATGTGCTTCAGCACTCGGCGGTCCCGTTCTGTGAGCTTGTGTGGCCTACCACTTCACGTCTGAAAAGGTGGCATGACAGTGCCACGTTGAAAGTCAGAGCTCTTCATTAAGGCCATTCTACTTAGAATGTTTTTCTATGGAGATTGCAAGGCTCTATGCTCAATTTTATACACTTGTCAGCAACGGTGTGGCTGAAATAGCCGAATCCACTAATTTGAAGGGGTGTCCACATACTTCTGCAGATACAGTGCATTCAGAAAGTATTCAGACCCCTTCCCTTTTTCCACATTATGTTACAGCCTTATTCTAAAAAGGATTAAATAAAATATTTTCCTCATCAATCTACACACAATACCCCATAATGACAAAGCTAAAATAGGTTTAGAAATGTTTGCAAATGTATAAAATAAAAAATACAAAAAACTGAAATACCTTGTTTACATTAGTATTCAGACCCTTTGCTATGAGACTCAAAATTGAGCTCAGGTGCATCCTGTTTCCATTGATCATCCTTGAGGTGTTTCTACAACTTAATTGGAGTCCACCTGTGGTAAAATCAATTGACTGGACATGATTTGGAAAGGCACACACCTGTCTATATAAGGTCCCACAGTTGACAGTGCATGTCAGAGCAAAAACCAAGCCATGAGGTCGAAGGAATTGTCCGTATTGCCCCGAGACAGAATTGCGTCGAGGCACAGATCAGGGGAAGGGTACCAAAACAATTCTGTAGCATTGAAGGTCCCTAAGAACACAGTGGCCTCCATCATTCTTAAATGAAGGACGTTTGGAACCACCAAGACTCTTCCTAGAGCTGGCCGCCGGGCCAAATTTAGCAGTCGGGAGAAGGGCCTTGGTCAGGGAGGTGACCAAGAACCTGATGGTCACTCTGACAGAGCTCCAGAGTTCCTCTGTGGAGATGGGAGAACCTTCCAGAAGGACAACCATCTCTGCAGTGCTCCACCAATCAGGCCTTTATGGTAGAGTGGCCTGACGGAAGCCACTCTTCAGTAAAAGGCACATAACAGCCCACTTGGAGTTTTCCCAAATGGCACCTAAAGACTCTCAGACCTGATGAAACATGATTCTTTTGTCTGATGAAACCAAGATTAAACTCTTTGGCCTAAATGCCAAGCGTCATGTCTGGAGAAAACCTGGCACCATCCCTATGGTGAAGCATGGTGGTGGCAGCATAATGCTGTTTTTCAGTGGCAGGGAGACTAGTCAGGATCGAGGCAAAGATGAACGGATCAAAGTACAGAGAGATCCTTGATGAAATCCTGAGCAGGTTGTCAGACTGGGGCGAAGGTTCACCTTCCAAAGGGACAACGACCCTAAGCGCAAAGCCAAGACAACGCAGGAGTGGCTTTGGGACAAGTCTCTGAATGTCCTTGAGTGGCCCAGCCAGAGCCCGGACTTGAACCCGATCAAACATCTTTGGAGCAGCAATGCTCCCCATCCAACCTGACAGAGCTTGAAAGGATCTGCAGAGAAGAATGGGAGAAACTCCCCAAATACAGGTGTGCAAAGCTTGTAGCGTCATACACGTGAAGACTCGATGCTGTAATCGCTTCAACAATGTACTGAATAAAGGCTTTGAAAACTTACGTAAATGTGATTGTTTTTTTATTAATAATTTAACGAGAAAAACATTTTTTTTTAATCAATTTTAGATTAAGGCTGTAACCTAACAAAATTTGGAAAAAGTCAAGAAGTCTGAATACTTTCCGAAGGGACTGTATGTATATGTACAGTACCAGTCAAAAGTTTGGACACACCTACTCATTCAAGGGTTTTTCTTTATTTTTACTATTTTCTACATTGTAGAATAATAGTGAAGACATCAAAACTATGAAATAACACATATGGAATCATGTAGTAACCAAAAAAGTGTTTCACAAATCAAAATATATTTTATATTTGAGATTCTTCAAAGTAGCCACCCCTTGCCCCGAAGACAGCCCTGCACACTCTTGGCAGTCTCTCAACCAGCCTCATGAGGTAGTCACCTGGAAGGCATTTCAATTAACAGGTGTGCCTTGTTAAAAGTTAATTTGTGGAATTTCTTTCCTTCTTAATGTGTCTGAGCCAATCAGTTGTGTTGTGACAAGGTAGGGGTGTTATACAGACAAACCATCTCAATTGGGTTTAGGTCGGGTGATTATGGAGGCCAGGTCATGTGATGCAGCACTCCTTCACCCTACTTCTTGGTAAAATAGCCCTTACACAGCCTGTGTTGGGTCATTGTCCTGTTGAAAAGCAAGTGATGTGCAAACCAGATGGGATGGCGTATCGCTGCAGAATGCTTTGGTAGCCATGCTGGTTAAGTGTGCCTTGAATTCTAGATAAATCACTGACAGTGTCAACAGCAAAGCACCATCACATCACCACCTCCGTGCTTCACGGTGGGAACCACACATGCAGAGATCATCCCTTCACCTACTCTGTGTTTCAAAGACACGGTGGTTGGAACCAAAAATCTCACATTTGGACTCCAGACCAAAAGGACAGATTTCCACTGGTCTAATGTCCATTGCTTGTGTTTCTTGGCCCAAGCAAGTCTCTTCTTATTGGTGTCCTTTAGTAGTGGTTTCTTTGCAGCAATTCGACCATGAAGGCCTGATTCACACAGTCTCCTCTGAACAGTTGATGTTGAGATGTGTCTATTACTTGAAGTATGAAGCATTTATTTGGGCTGCAATCTGATGTGCAGTTAATTGCCGTTTTCTGAGGCTGGTAACTCTCAAACTTATCCTCTGCAGCAGAGGTAACTCTGGGTCTTCCTTTCCTGTGGCGGTCCTCATGGGAGCCAGTTTCATCATAGCGCTTGATGGTTTTTGCGACTGCACTTGAAGAAACTTTCAAAGTTTTAAAAATGTTTCGCATTGACTGACCTTCATGTCTTAAAGTAATGATGGAATGTCGTTTCTCTTTGCTTATTTGAGCTGTTCTTGCCATAATATGGACTTGGTCTTTTACCAAATAGGGCTATCTTCTGTATACCAACCCTACCTTGTCACAACACAAATGATTGGCTCAAACTCATTAAGGAAAGAAATAACACAAATTAACTTTTAACAAGGCACACCTGTTAATTGAAATGCATTCCAGGTGACTACCTCATGAAGCTGGTTGAGAGAATGCCAAGAGAGTGCAAAGCTGTCAACAAGGCAAAGGGTGGCTACTTTGAACAATCTCAAATAGGCCAGCCGGCTCTGAGTGTGTTAGTACAGTACCTCTGAAAGGCCAGCAGGCTCTGGGAGACCTTGGGGTTCCCCTGGATCTCTGCTCTCCTCCTACCCACCACCTCTGAGAACAACCGCTCTACTGCATCTCTGAGAGGGGGAGGGGGCGGGTAGAAAGGATGGAGGGGGTGGAGGGAGAAGGAGGGAGAGGGGTAGAGGAGGGAGAGAGGAGGGGATGAGAGAGAGAAGGGAAGGGTGGAGAGAGGAGGGAGAGAGAGGGGTAGAGGATAGAGAGAGGAGGGGATGAGAGAGGGAGGAGTAAAAGGTAAGAAAGAAAGTTGATATGAAAACCAATAGAACAGAAGAGAAAATCAGGTTAATGGGATGAAGAGTCTATAAAATAAATTGTCTGTGTTTACATGGATGGATTTTGGCAAGGCTACCTTGGAGCTAGGTAAGACATGCCTCATTATTTGAAGTTAAACATATTTTTTTTTAAATCGTGGCCATCAAAACAGTTTAACACGCATTTAGAATTGTTATTTGTTGCGCACTGACTAACTAGGATCTGTATACTGTCTGCGTGTGATAAATAATATACACGACGACTAAAGAAAATACACACGCAAAAACGTAATTCCTGTAGCCAATCGACCGATAAGCATGCCAGGTTGAATGTATTAACATTAACAGGTATTACTCAGTGTACTGCAGGTCAAGTTCCCCTACCTCAGCAGGAGTAGTGTACTGCAGGTCAAGTTCCCCCTACCTCAGCAGGAGTAGTGTACTACAGGTCAAGTTCCCCCTACCTCAGCAGGAGTAGTGTACTACAGGTCAAGTTCCCCCTACCTCAGCAGGAGTAGTGTACTACAGGTCAAGTTCCCCCTACCTCAGCAGGAGTAGTGTACTACAGGTTAAGTTCCCCTACCTCAGCAGGAGTAGTGTACTACAGGTCAGTTCCCCCTACCTCAGCAGGAGTAGTGTACTACAGGTTAAGTTCTCCCTACCTCAGCAGGAGTAGTGTACTACAGGTCAGTTCCCCTACCTCAGCAGTAGTGTACTACAGGTTAAGTTCCCCTACCTCAGCAGGAGTAGTGTACTACAGGTTAAGTTCCCCTACCTCAGCAGGAGTAGTGTACTACAGGTTAAGTTCCCCTACCTCAGCAGGAGTAGTGTACTACAGGTTAAGTTCCCCTACCTCAGCAGGAGTAGTGTACTAGAGGTTAAGTTCCCCTACCTCAGCAGTAGTGTACTACAGGTTAAGTTCCCCTACCTCAGCAGGAGTAGTGTACTACAGGTTAAGTTCCCCTACCTCAGCAGGAGTAGTGTACTACAGGTCAGTTCCCCTACCTCAGCAGGAGTAGTGTTCTACAGGTTAAGTTCCCCTACCTCAGCAGGAGTAGTGTACTACAGGTCAGTTCCCCTACCTCAGCAGTAGTAGTGTACTACAGGTTAAGTTCCCCTACCTCAGCAGGAGTAGTGTACTACAGGTCAGTTCCCCTACCTCAGCAGTAGTGTACTACAGGTCAAGTTCCCCCTACCTCAGCAGGAGTAGTGTACTACAGGTTAAGTTCCCCTACCTCAGCAGGAGTAGTGTACTACAGGTCAGTTCCCCTACCTCAGCAGGAGTAGTGTACTACAGGTCAGTTCCCCTACCTCAGCAGGAGTAGTGTACTACAGGTTAAGTTCCCCCTACCTCAGCAGCAGTAGTGTACTACAGGTCAGTTCCCCTACCTCAGCAGGAGTAGTGTACTACAGGTCAGTTCCCCCTACCTCAGCAGGAGTAGTGTACTACAGGTCAGTTCCCCCTACCTCAGCAGGAGTAGTGTACTACAGGTCAGTTCCCCTACCTCAGCAGGAGTAGTGTACTACAGGTTAAGTTCCCCTACCTCAGCAGTAGTGTACTACAGGTTAAGTTCCCCTACCTCAGCAGTAGTGTACTACAGGTTAAGTTCCCCTACCTCAGCAGGAGTAGTGTACTACAGGTTAAGTTCCCCTACCTCAGCAGGAGTAGTGTACTACAGGTCAGTTCCCCCTACCTCAGCAGGAGTAGTGTACTACAGGTTAAGTTCCCCTACCTCAGCAGTAGTGTACTACAGGTTAAGTTCCCCTACCTCAGCAGGAGTAGTGTACTACAGGTCAGTTCCCCCTACCTCAGCAGGAGTAGTGTACTACAGGTTAAGTTCCCCTACCTCAGCAGTAGTGTACTACAGGTTAAGTTCCCCTACCTCAGCAGGAGTAGTGTACTACAGGTCAGTTCCCCTACCTCAGCAGGAGTAGTGTACTACAGGTTAGGTTCCCCTACCTCAGCAGGAGTAGTGTACTACAGGTCAGTTCCCCCTACCTCAGCAGGAGTAGTGTACTACAGGTCAGTTCCCCTCCCTCAGCAGGAGTAGTGTACTACAGGTCAAGTTCCCCTACCTCAGCAGTAGTGTACTACAGGTTAAGTTCCCCTACCTCAGCAGGAGTAGTGTACTACAGGTTAAGTTCTCCCTACCTCAGCAGGAGTAGTGTACTACAGGTCAGTTCCCCTACCTCAGCAGCAGTAGTGTACTACAGGTCAGTTCCCCTACCTCAGCAGGAGTAGTGTACTACAGGTCAGTTCCCCTACCTCAGCAGGAGTAGTGTACTACAGGTCAGTTCCCCCTACCTCAGCAGGAGTAGTGTACTACAGGTTAAGTTCCCCTACCTCAGCAGGAGTAGTGTACTACAGGTTAAGTTCCCCCTACCTCAGCAGGAGTAGTGTACTACAGGTCAGTTCCCCTCCCTCAGCAGGAGTAGTGTACTACAGGTTAAGTTCCCCTACCTCAGCAGGAGTAGTGTACTACAGGTCAGTTCCCCCTACCTCAGCAGGAGTAGTGTACTACAGGTTAAGTTCCCCTACCTCAGCAGGAGTAGTGTACTACAGGTTAAGTTCCCCTACCTCAGCAGGAGTAGTGTACTACAGGTTAAGTTCCCCCTACCTCAGCAGGAGTAGTGTACTACAGGTTAAGTTCCCCTACCTCAGCAGGAGTAGTGTACTACAGGTCAGTTCCCCTACCTCAGCAGGAGTAGTGTACTACAGGTTAAGTTCCCCTACCTCAGCAGTAGTGTACTACAGGTTAAGTTCCCCTACCTCAGCAGGAGTAGTGTACTACAGGTTAAGTTCCCCTACCTCAGCAGGAGTAGTGTACTACAGGTTAAGTTCCCCTACCTCAGCAGGAGTAGTGTACTACAGGTCAGTTCCCCTACCTCAGCAGGAGTAGTGTACTACAGGTCAGTTCCCCTACCTCAGCAGGAGTAGTGTACTACAGGTTAAGTTCCCCTACCTCAGCAGTAGTGTACTACAGGTTAAGTTCCCCTACCTCACCAGGAGTAGTGTACTACAGGTCAGTTCCCCTACCTCAGCAGGAGTAGTGTACTACAGGTTAAGTTCCCCTACCTCAGCAGTAGTGTACTACAGGTTAAGTTCCCCTACCTCAGCAGCAGTAGTGTACTACAGGTTAAGTTCCCCTACCTCAGCAGTAGTGTACTACAGGTTAAGTTCCCCTACCTCAGCAGTAGTGTACTACAGGTTAAGTTCCCCTACCTCAGCAGGAGTAGTGTACTACAGGTTAAGTTCTCCCTACCTCAGCAGGAGTAGTGTACTACAGGTTAAGTTCCCCTACCTCAGCAGGAGTAGTGTACTACAGGTCAGTTCCCCCTACCTCAGCAGGAGTAGTGTACTACAGGTTAAGTTCCCCTACCTCAGCAGGAGTAGTGTACTACAGGTCAAGTTCCCCCTACCTCAGCAGGAGTAGTGTACTACAGGTTAAGTTCCCCTACCTCAGCAGGAGTAGTGTACTACAGGTTAAGTTCCCCCTACTTCCAGGGCCTAAAATGTACTTTTTGGTCTATCAGCCACGGTGACAGTTAGATTAAAATATATATATATACCAGCCACTCACAATTTTTACCAGCCAAAATATTTTTTTCGCCATAATTTCATCAAAAAACACACTTTAAAAAAACCCCACAAATAACAGATGACCATGCTTTGTAATGTTTCTAAAACAAGAAATGTATTAGTAAGAAGAAATGTGATATATTTCTCAATTTCATTATTTTGTGACCTCAGTCTTTTAATCAAAATAGCAGAGACAAAATGTTCAGCTGCCCCTTTAAGGGCGGGAGGTTACTGTGGTAACAGGGCCACTGGAGTCTTGTCATGTGTGTGTGTGAGATTTGGGATCTGACTGGGGCGTCTCATTGGCTATCAGTTGAAGCAGCACTCAAACGAACGTTGAAAAACAACCGCACAATGTAAATAGCCAAGAAACACCAGGACAAAGTCTCACTTTGTAGACTTGAGTAAATTAGACCAACTTTTGTGCCTCTGAGCAGCGCCTCCAAGAAAATGAATCCATTAGCACTTCCCTCATTGCACAGCTCCCCTGCCAGGCGGTATTACTGTGTGTGGTGGGATCTAGGAACCCTATTTCTTCCTAATTAACAGCCATGAAACTAAACAGCAGAAACAGCTTGAAAACAGGTACCTACCACTATCTAAACCTAGCAGTACCTAAACCTACCTGCATTTGGCAGGTGGTGGGTGTTGTTAATCGTGTGCCCTGCCTACCTCAGCAGGATGTTGACTTTGGCCAAGCCCTCCCACTTCTCTCTGACCTCTGATATCTTAGCTCGACCTATACATTTCACCATACAGAGAGGGTAGTAGTTATGGAGGGGGGGACAAATTGATAGTTACATATCAGGGTATTATTTTTGACCATATATGGTATTGTTTTGACAGTATCGCAGTATTATTTCTGCGCTAGTTGGCTGTACCTGAACCAAAACTCCAGTATTATTTCTGCGCTAGTTGGCTGTACCTGAACCAAAACTCCAGTATTATTTCTGCGCTAGTTGGCTGTACCTGAACCAAAACTCCAGTATTATTTCTGCGCTAGTTGGCT
Organism: Salmo trutta; assembly: GCF_901001165.1. Taxonomy (NCBI): domain Eukaryota; kingdom Metazoa; phylum Chordata; class Actinopteri; order Salmoniformes; family Salmonidae; genus Salmo; species Salmo trutta. The sequence goes on from NC_042994.1 coordinate 29,053,521, forward strand.
GTACCTGAACCAAAACTCCAGTATTATTTCTGCGCTAGTTGGCTGTACCTGAACCAAAACTCCAGTATTATTTCTGCGCTAGTTGGCTGTACCTGAACCAAACTCCAGTATTATTTCTGCGCTAGTTGGCTGTACCTGAACCAAAACTCCAGTATTATTTCTGCGCTAGTTGGCTGTACCTGAACCAAAACTCCAGTATTATTTCTGCGCTAGTTGGCTGTACCTGAACCAAAACTCCAGTATTATTTCTGCGCTAGTTGGCTGTACCTGAACCAAAACTCCAGTATTATTTCTGCGCTAGTTGGCTGTACCTGAACCAAAACTCCAGTATTATTTCTGCGCTAGTTGGCTGTACCTGAACCAAAACTCCAGTATTATTTCTGCGCTAGTTGGCTGTACCTGAACCAAAACTCCAGTATTATTTCTGCGCTAGTTGGCTGTACCTGAACCAAAACTCCAGTATTATTTCTGCGCTAGTTGGCTGTACCTGAACCAAAACTCCAGTATTATTTCTGCGCTAGTTGGCTGTACCTGAACCAAAACTCCAGTATTATTTCTGCGCTAGTTGGCTGTACCTGAACCAAAACTCCAGTATTATTTCTGCGCTAGTTGGCTGTACCTGAACCAAAACTCCAGTATTATTTCTGCGCTAGTTGGCTGTACCTGAACCAAAACTCCAGTATTATTTCTGCGCTAGTTGGCTGTACCTGAACCAAAACTCCAGTATTATTTCTGCGCTAGTTGGCTGTACCTGAACCAAAACTCCAGTATTATTTCTGCGCTAGTTGGCTGTACCTGCACCAAAACTCCAGTATTATTTCTGCGCTAGTTGGCTGTACCTGAACCAAAACTCCAGTATTATTTCTGCGCTAGTTGGCTGTACCTGAACCAAAACTCCAGGATTTTTCCTTCATATCTGCTTCTCCATCTTTTTAAATAGGGAGCCAATTTGTTTTCAGCACTTTTATTTCCATGACTGATCAAAACTCGTTCACCATACGTAGGTGCCGATACGATATGTATTGCGAGTGTCACAATTCTATATAGAATACATATGGTATCGGCACCTAAGTACGGTGATAATATGGTGATGTCTCTGGCAGTTCCCAGCTCTAGAGAGTCGTACCAGTACGTTAAGTTCATGTACTCTAGTACCTTACCTCAGCAGGATGTTGACTTTGGGGAAGCCCTCCCACTTCTCCCTGCACTCAGGACACTCAGTCTTCCTACTAGACTCCCACCAGAGAGCCAGGCAGTGGCGGCAGAAGCTGTGACCACAGTTCAGCGTTGTCGGGTTGACCAGGACGTCGTAGCAACAGTGGCACCCAAACTGGTCCTCGCTGATGAAGGGGCTGGCAGAGGGCCGGGGGTACGGAGAGGGAGGGGGGTCAGAGGTCACAGGAGGGGTTAGGGGGGAGGAGAGATCGGAGAGAGGGTTGGGGACGGGGGCAGCAGCAGTACCCCCCTCCATCTGCTGGATCATCTGGGGTCTGGAGGAGAGAGAGAACCAAAGAATAAGTGAGAGGGGGACAGAGGAGAGAGAGAGAGAGAGAAGCGCGAGAGAGAGAGAAGTGTGAGAGAGAGAGAAGTGTGAGAGAGAGAGAAGTGTGAGAGAGAGAGAAGTGTGAGAGAGAGAGAAGTGTGAGAGAAAGAGAAGTGTGAGAGAGAGAGAAGTGTGAGAGAAAGAAGTGTGAGAGAAAGAGAAGTGTGAGAGAAAGAGAAGTGTGAGAGAAAGAGAAGTGTGAGAGAGAGAGAAGTGTGAGAGAGAGAGAAGTGTGAGAGAAAGAAGTGTGAGAGAAAGAGAAGTGTGAGAGAAAGAGAAGTGTGAGAGAGAGAGAAGTGTGAGAGAGCGCAATAGAGAAAGAGTGCGAGAGAGAGAGAAAGAGTGCGAGACAAAGAGCGAGAAAGAGAGAGCAAGAAACAAGAATATGGGTTGTAAAAAAAAACTTTCACTACTTGCACATCGTTACAACACTGTATATCTACATAATATGACATTTGAAATGTCTTTATTATATTGGAACTTCTGTGAGTGTAATGTTTACTGTTATTGTTTATTATCTACTTAATTTGCTTTGACAATGTTAACATATGTTTCCCATGCCAATAAAGCCCTTGAATGGAATGAGAGCGAGAGAGAGAAGAAAAAGAAAGAGCGAGCACAAGAGAGACAGAAAGAAAAACACAAACAGAGAGACAGAGACAGAAAGAGAAAGGGGGAGAGAGACAGAAAGAGAAAGGGGGAGAGAGACAGAAAGAGAAAGGGGGAGAGAGACAGAAAGAGAAAGGGGGAGAGAGACAGAAAGAGAAAGGGGGAGAGAGAGAGAGACAAACAGAAAGACAAAACTATTAACTGTGTGAGACCCCAAATGGCACCTTATTACCGCAAATCAAAGTGTATTGGTCCTTTACACAGATTTTCAATGTTATCGCAGGTACAACAAAATGCATACCCTTCTAGCGCCAACAGTACAGTAATATTGAATATTACACACAATCCAAAAGGAGGGAAAAAAACAAGAAATATCCTAGCGACTACTTTTGACCAGAGCTCAGGGCCCATAACATAGGCACTCCTCCATTGCCCTATGGCCATGGTCAAAATTTGTACACTCACTATACTAGGGAATAGGTTGCCATTTGGGACGAAATATTTCCAAATATTACAGAATAACTGGCGTTGAGTTCTGACAATGTATTTTATAGCTAATAACAGGAACCCACTTTTATAGCTTTCTTAATTGAGTAGTAACTGACGTTTTGACAGACATGCAGTTTGGCTAGCTAAATGACAGTTAGTAAACAGGAAGCAACTCAAATGCACATAACAGTACACGAACACTGCAACACATGCGTAATTGTCAACTCCGCAGATGAAATTATACTGACGGGAAACCTGTTCCTAGGAAAGAGGGGTTCTTACAGGTTCTCATATATGGCTAGCCATTCAATAAAAACAATTATTATTTTAGTTAGCTGATTCTTGACCAAATCACTGTATCTAACGTTAGCTGCTAACTAGTTAGCTAGTCAGTGGCAAACCCCCAATTGTGCTAACGTTAGCTACCGTTAGGTATAAAACAGCATTTGTCATCTTTAGTTTCCTACCTCAGGAATAACGGCCGTTGCAACCAAGCTGGAAAATCACATCACCGCCTAATAGATGCTTTTCCAAAGTTAGTTTTGATTACGCTAGCTAGCTAATAAGACAAGTCGACATTTTCCGAGCAGTCATATGGGTAGCTAAACAGCTAGCTAGCTTCTCATTTCACTTCTTTCTTGCCAGGGGTATATTCATTACGCGGAAGCAAACAGAACCAACAGGGAGGGACCTATATTTATTTATTTTCGTTGCAAAATGTTTCCAGTTTGGAGTTAAAGGTTTCCGTTGCTAAACGTTTTGCAACAGGCGAGACCCTTTAAAGCGGAATCCGCGTAATGAATACACCCACAGACTCGCTAGGGAAATGATGCGTTCAAATCAACTGGGAACTCGGAAAAATACGAATTTATATATCGTCGTTAGTGATCTTCAGGTCAGAAAGTCGGTGCTCTAGAAAGAGCCCCGAGTTCTCGAGTTGCAATTAATTTTTCATTTATTTTCCGAGTTCCCCGTTGTTTTGAACACACTGATGTTGGAGCTTTCTGAGTTCCTATTTGCGAGTTTCCAGTTGTTATGAACGTGGCAAAACTCACTCTGGTCACGCGAGCCGCGCCGTGACGAACTCATGAGCTAAAAACAAATCCGTGTTCTCGCTCCTCATTGGTTGCGCTCCGTGTACTTTTACTTTACTGTAATTGGTGGTGTGGCTTTTATTTTGAAACGTCAAAAATAACGTGCCAATGCTCTTCCAGTTCAAAGTTCGATTGTTTTGTCCTTTCGTAGAATCTGTTTCCTGTTTATTATTTTCATGGAAAGTCGTCTATCACACCACGTACGTAGTAATTATCATAGTACATGTCTACGATTGCAGCGTGAGTGACGTAAGGCGGAAGCTGAAAGAATCAAATGGTTAATGTCAGCTAAACTGTCAAACTGTGTTCTAGAGATATCAACCTCTTCCCCGAGCATACTGGCTACCCAGAGCAAACTGGCTACATACGGCTCTAAAAAAGAGCGATCAGTGAACTAACTCTGTATATTGTGCTACATTGAACCTAAACCCATAGTCACCATGGATACTCTCTACACTTATAGATTACTACCACCCACATATACCAACACGAAGGACCCTGAATACAGTTATAGACTAGTGAAGCTGGAACTGGTAGACTGCTGGCAAACTCCAGACCTGAACATCATCATCAAACAAGAAGAGGAGGAAGAGGATATCTCTCTGCAAGTTAAAGAAGAAGATAAGGAGGAGGAAGAGGATATCTCTCTACAAGTTAAAGAAGAAGAGAAGGAGGAGGAAGAGGATATCTCTCTGCAAGTTAAAGAAGAAGAGGAAGATCATGCTTTCATGGTCAAAGTAGAGGAGGAAGAGAAGGACAAAGCTCTTGTAGTTAAAGAAGAAGAAGAGGGGGGTTTTGCGGTCAAAAAAGAAGAAGAGGAAGAAGCTATAGGGGTTTTTATTTTTTCAGGTATGTACAGATAATGGGTACGTCCCAAAATGGCACCCTATTCCCTGTAGAGCCCGACAGGCCTTGGTCAAAAGTAGTGCCCTATAAAGGGAATAGGGTGCCAATTGGGACGCAGACCAATATTGAGTGTGCTAGTATGAACCTTAGCATGGTACTGTTTCTTCAGATTTAACCCAGCACTCTTTATTTCCTTGACGCAGACGGAAACTGCAACCAGTGGCCTGTCAGTGGGAAGAGTCCCTCCGTATCAGAAGGACCTCAACAACAACCACAACAAAAACAGACACAACCAAAGAAACAGCAAAAACAAACCCAGGAACCCCACCACTCCCCTCTGTACTGCTCCGACTGTGGGATGAGTTTTGTCAGCCCTGGGATACTGAACGCGCACCGCAGAATCCACCAGCCCAGAATAATCCACACCACCACCACCAGCGGTGAGCCGTCTCACTACTGCCATGACTGCGGCAAGACCTTCGACACCGCCCGCTACCTCAGCAAGCACCGCTTGGTTCACACAGCAGAGAGGACGCACCACTGCTCCCAGTGTGACCGGAGCTTCCTGAGACTCCAGCACCTCAAAGAACACCAGAGAACCCACAGTGGAGAGAAGCCTCACTACTGCTCCGTGTGTGGGAAGGGCTTCACCAAGGTCCGACTCCTCCGGACACACCAACGGCTGCATGCCGTGGAGGGGGCTGACGTGGTCGGGGATGGGATGGGGATGAAGGAGGGTAGTGGGGTGGTGATGTCAGCGATGGGGCGGAAGAGAGCTCTGAGAGTTCTGGCCGGAGTGGACTACTACTACTGCTCTGAGTGTGGGAAGAGCTTCTCCAGTGCGGCCTATCTTAAGGTGTGTAAAATAGAATCACTCTCACACTACGTCTGATCCCATTACCACCTGTATTGACAAGCCTATACAGTGGGCTGGCCTTTCTGTTGTTTTTTTCAAGTAGACTTTATTTAGCCCAGCACCAACGTTTGTTAAGGATGTGCGTATTGACCACAAACGTTTCTACAGATATCAAATCAAAATGTATTTGTCACATACACATGATGTTAATGCGAGTGTAGCGAAATGCTTGTGCTTCTAGTTCCAACCATGCAGTAATATCTAACAAGTAATCTAACAATCACGCTGACATGCAGTTGCCAGACTTGGCCCAGTAGCTGTCTCTCCCATTGAAATAGAATGAATAGAACGGACGTCCCCGTTCAAGTCAATAATGTCATAATGGGTGGATGGCGGTTCAGTTTGCCAGGGTTGGCGGTTCCTAGCCCGTTCCATTCATTCCATTTCTATGGTGTCTCCAAATAACCATGTACAATAGAAAACCTATTGTACATGAAACGTTCAGATAGAAATAGTCTATCTAGAACAAATATGCCTCTCTGACATGTAGCATAAGGAATCACGTCGGCTCTATTTATGGCATTTCTATTCCGCAAAGTTCAACAACTTTTCGGCTACTGAACGTGGCCCTGTTGTTTCAATTTTGATGAACGATGCATTTCTAAACACAGAGATCCTGTAAAATGAAGTTCTAATATGTAATTCTTTGTTTCTGTCTCAGGTGCATCAGAAGGCTCACACAGGAGACAAACCATACCAGTGTGCTCACTGTAAGAAGTCATTCGGCACGTCATGGGGTTTAAAGGTTCACCGGCAGAATCGCTCTGGGGAGAAGCCCCACCAGTGCACCGACTGTGGGAAGAGGTTCTCGGACCTGCGCAGCCACAAGGCCCACCAGAGCACCCACACTGGAGAGAAACCATACACATGCCCTGTCTGTGGAAAAGGCTTTGCCTGGCACAAGAGCCTACAGAAACACCAGGCCACACACAGCAGCAGTGGTGGTGGAATCATAGAAGTACATATAGAATAATCTATGATATCCTGGAGGGTTTCACTCCAACCTCAATCTAGCACCTGATTCTAATATCCTGTAGGGTTTCACTCTAACCCCAATCTAGCAGGTTAGTTACAACTACGGGACAGGAGGGTAGCTCTCCAGGAACAGAGTTGGGTTATAGGAGGGTAGCTCTCCAGGAACAGAGTTGGGTTATAGGAGGGTAGCTCTCCAGGAACAGAGTTGGGTTATAGGAGGGTAGCTCTCCAGGAACAGGGTTGGGTTATAGGAGGGTAGCTCTCCAGGAACAGAATTGGGTTATAGGAGGGTAGCTCTCCAGGAACAGAATTGGGTTATAGGAGGGTAGCTCTCTAGGAACAGAGTTGGGTTATAGGAGGGTAGCTCTCTAGGAACAGAGTTGGGTTATAGGAGGGTAGCTCTCCAGGAACAGAATTGGGTTATAGGAGGGTAGCTCTCCAGGAACAGAATTGGGTTATAGGAGGGTAGCTCTCTAGGAACAGAGTTGGGTTATAGGAGGGTAGCTCTCTAGGAACAGAGTTGGGTTATAGGAGGGTAGCTCTCCAGGAACAGAATTGGGTTATAGGAGGGTAGCTCTCTAGGAACAGAGTTGGGTTATAGGAGGGTAGCTCTCCAGGAACAGAGTTGGGTTATAGCAGGGTAGCTCTCCAGGAACAGAGTTGGGTTACAGGAGGGTAGCTCTCCAGGAACAGGGTTGGGTTATAGAAGGGTGGCGCTCTAGGAACAGAGTTGGGTTATAGGAGGGTAGCTCTCCAGGAACAGGGTTGGGTTAAAGAAGGGTGGCGCTCTAGGAACAGAGTTGGGTTATAGGAGGGTAGCGCTCCAGGAACAGGGTTGGGTTATAGGAGGGTAGCTCTCCAGGAACAGAGTTGGGTTATAGGAGGGTAGCTCTCCAGGAACAGGGTTTGGTTATAGGAGGGTAGCTCTCCAGGAACAGAGTTGGGTTATAGGAGGGTAGCTCTCCAGGAACAGAGTTGGGTTATAGGAGGGTAGCTCTCCAGGAACAGAGTTGGGTTATAGGAGGGTAGCTTTCCAGGAACAGAGTTGGGTTATAGGAGGGTAGCGCTCCAGGAACAGAGTTGGGTTATAGGAGGGTAGCTCTCCAGGAACAGGGTTGGGTTATAGAAGGGTGGCGCTCTAGGAACAGAGTTGGGTTATAGGAGGGTAGCTCTCCAGGAACAGAGTTGGGTTATAGGATGGTAGACCTCCCGAGGAACAGGGTTGGGTTATAGGAGGGTAGCTCTCTAGGAACAGAGTTGGGTTATAGGAGGGTAGCTCTCCAGGAACAGAGTTGGGTTATAGGAGGGTAGCTCTCCAGGAACAGGGTTGGGTTATAGAAGGGTGGCGCTCTAGGAACAAAGTTGGGTTATAGGAGGGTAGCTCTCCAGGAACAGAGTTGGGTTATAGGAGGGTAGCTCTCCAGGAACAGGGTTGGGTTATAGGAGGGTAGCTCTCCAGGAACAGAGTTGGGTTATAGGAGGGTAGCGCTCCAGGAACAGGGTTGGGTTATAGGAGGGTAGCTCTCCAGGAACAGGGTTGGGTTATAGGAGGGTAGCTCTCCAGGAACAGAGTTGGGTTATAGGAGGGTAGCTCTCCAGGAACAGAGTTGGGTTATAGGAGGGTAGCTCTCTAGGAACAGAGTTGGGTTATAGGAGGGTAGCTCTCCAGGAACAGAGTTGGGTTATAGGAGGGTAGCTCTCTAGGAACAGAGTTGGGTTATAGGAGGGTAGCTCTCCAAGAACAGGGTTGGGTTATAGGAGGGTAGCTCTCCAGGAACAGAATTGGGTTATAGGAGGGTAGCTCTCCAGGAACAGAGTTGGGTTATAGGAGGGTAGCTCTCTAGGAACAGAGTTGGGTTATAGGAGGGTAGCTCTCTAGGAACAGGGTTGGGTTATAGGAGGGTAGCTCTCTAGGAACAGAGTTGGGTTATAGGAGGGTAGCTCTCCAGGAACAGGGTTGGGTTATAGGAGGGTAGCTCTCCAGGAACAGGGTTGGGTTATAGGAGGGTAGCTCTCCAGGTGAATCATGTCACATCACCTGGATTTTAACCTTTTATTTTAAGCCTTTTCCAGAAATGAGAATTAGACTAAAAATGAAAGCAATCACCTCAGTGTGGTACTGGATGATGGGGCTGGACCAGCTGACATAAAAAGAAAAGGGGACAGTTTGATTAAAAGCTTTAAATAAAAGTAAAAATCCAGGTCAAAAAACAGGGCCCTAATTATCTTAACACAACAGTCCTTCTGTTGTGTCAGAAGGACTGTTTTAATTACATCAAAATGTCACATAAGTATGTGACTTGTAATTAAATATTTTAGATGTTTATATTCATACACAAATGTAGTTTGTAAGCCTACTTTTTGTTCTCTCAAAGTGTTCTCTGGATGGATTGTGCAACAGGTGATGGCTATCTTTTGTTTCCGACAGCAAATGTGCTCACTAGAACATGAAGTGTATGGAGCAGTGTTTGGTTTGGATCTGAAATTAATGGATGATGAAAATAGACATGGTCAGTTGTTGCACTCCGATCTGATTTCTGTCTTTATTTTGTCGCTGAGTTCAAAGCACATGCTGAGGTCTGGCAGCATAACAGTTTTCCACATATTCACGTCTTCATATCCGCTTTGAGGCCTTTCAAAAGGAGATCTGGCATTGGAACTGGAGGGTGAGCAAAACCACTCTATTGAGCAGTGGAGGCTGGTGGGAGGATCTATAGGAGGATGGGCTTGTTGTAATGGCTGGAAAGGATTGAAATGGAACGGAGCCAAACATGGTTTACATATGTTTATTGTTTGATATTGTTCCATTTCAGACATTACAATGACCCCGTCTTCCTATAGCTCCTCCCACCAGCCGCCACTGATAGAGGTGTGTAACCCCCCTCCAAAACATGGCTGTACTTACTAGGCACACTACTTTAACAGATAAAGTGATGTACATGTCTTGTTTCATTTCAAGACTTATCTTCATTGACTGGCTGTATTGATGAATTATATTGACTGATATGGTTTAACGGTAACCTTTACACAAACATGAAAGCCAACAGATGTGTCCAAGAGAAACAATTCACATCATAAACTAGGTTTCCATCCAATAGGCGACAGATTTCCATGTTAATATTCTAAAATTAGCATAAATAAAATATGCACATATTCCCACCAGTGGTGTTTCCACCAAACTGAATCCCACTTAAGTTTTCAGGTACCGAATACATTTTTTCAATGTGTTTCCGTTGCATTTTCAACTCAACGGATAGTTTTGTCACAAAAACTGTTGCATTTAAAAGCAAATGTGCCTAGTCTGGTTTTGGCACGTGCGCTCTAGCCAGCAGCTCACAGATATATATGATATATATTATATCAATATTTGCACATAAAAGGCGTTTCCAGCGCCATTTCTCACATAAATTATTTTACCGACACAAAAAGATCCCACCATGTCGACGAACAAATGATCTGTCGGCATTTATAAAATTGTATCAAAAACTTCACAGCTGTCACAAATTTTTTGTTTTATACAGTATGACTTAACACACATAAAAACTAATGGAAATGTAGTAAAATGTGTCTCATGTCAGTTTCTAAACCTAAAAAATGTCTCAAAACATTTCATCAAAACGATCATTCTATCGGCATCTTAAAAAGAACATTGACCTTGTGTCTGTTCAGTGCAACGACAGAACATTCTAACAGACATGTTGACGTCATCACGGAACGAGTAGAGAGCTAGCAAAGTAATGTGATATCTTTTTTTTTTTACAATTGGTCTCTCTTTCCAATGATGTGGCATCACTGAGGATGATAAATATATATTTTTTTGGAGGGGATTTCCGAGTGGCACAGCGGTCTAAGGCACTGCATTTCAGTGCAAGAGGCGTCACTACAGTCCCTGGTTTGAATCCAGGCTGTATCACATCCGGCCGTGATTGGGAGTCCCATAGTGCGGCGCACAATTGGCCCAGCGTCGTCCAGGTTTGACCGGGGTAGGCCGTCATTATAAATAAGAATTTGTTCTAAACTGACTTGCCTATACAACTTCAACCTAAAACCATTTACATAGTCAATAAGGTTCCGAGGTGGTTCCTCAGGCAAACAACCATCCTGCAGCACTGCTAAAGGCCCACGCACCCTATGACCAAACACTAAGTCATTTGGGCTAAACCCTGTGCTTTCCTGCACTATACTTCACGAGTGACGTAGAGTAGAGCTCGTCCTCTATGTTATTGATCAAGACATCGTTACATCATCATGGCGTGACGTAGAGTAGAGCTCGTCCTCTATGTTATTGATCAAGACATCGTTACATCATCATGTCGTGACGTAGAGTAGAGCTCGTCCTCTATGTTATTGATCAAGACATCGTTACATCATCATGTCGTGACGTAGAGTAGAGCTCGTCCTCTATGTTATTGATCAAGACATCGTTACATCATCATGGCGTGACGTAGAGTAGAGCTCGTCCTCTATGTTATTGATCAAGACATCGTTACATCATCATGTCGTGACGTAGAGTAGAGCTCGTCCTCTATGTTATTGATCAAGACATCGTTACATCATCATGGCGTGACGTAGAGTAGAGCTTGTCCTCGTCCTCTATGTTATTGAGTCCGCTACGTGTGGTGCTGTGGTCCGGGTTGAACTTCATATGTTCCTTCAGCTGCTTCAGCTGATAGTAACTCTTCCCACAGTCATAGCAGTAGAAGGGCTTCTCTCCTGTGTGAATCCTCTGGTGTACCTTTAACTCTGAGGACGTGATGAAACGCTTGTCACAGTCTAAGCAGGGGTAAGGCCTCTCTCCTGTGTGAGTCCTCAGGTGCACCTTCAAAGTAAAAATACAAAATATAAATTGTTTTAATTAATAAGAATTTCAGTATATAGCAAATAGCAAGTATTATGTTGTGTAGCTGAAATAAAATCCACAACTAAATAGTTATATTTGACCTTTAAGGTCCCCTGAGCACGGAAGGTCTTCTCGCAGTAGGAGCAGGCGTAAGGCTTCTCGTCAGAGTGAATTCTCTGGTGGAGCTTGAGGTTGGACAGCTGTTTGAATGCCTTGCCGCAGTAGGAACAGCTGTGAGGCTTGTCCTGGCTGTGGATCTTCTCATGGACCCTGGAACAACAGGTAATGCAAGAACACTGGTTAAGTAGTAGCAGTTCTAGTTCACTGGAATATCCCACAATGGGAAATTGGTTCGTGACAGTAAATAAAAAAAAAGAAGACATGACAACATTGAATCATAACAACAGTAAATACAGTTTAATGAAATAAATTACTACATAATGGATGTCGTAATAAAACAAACAGATTACTTAATAATACCTTTTCCCCAGATAAAAACGTAATAACTTATTACAATGTCCGGTGGTTATTACGTTATCAGGTGAGTAACACATGGGCCCATACTCATAAAGCATCTCAAAGTAGGAGTGCTGATCTAGGATCAGGTCCCCTTGTAGTGATTTTGTTCAGATCAGATCCAATAGGAGTGCTGATCTAGGATCAGGTCCCCTTGTGCATGTGATGTTGTTCAGATCAGATCCAATAGGAGTGCTGATCTAGGATCAGGTCCCCTTGTGCATGTGATGTTGTTCAGATCAGATCCAATAGGAGTGCTGATCTAGGAACAGGTCCCCTTGTACATGTGATTTTGTTCAGATCAGATCCAATAGGAGTGATGCGCTAGGATCAGATCCCTCGGTCCAGTCATTATAATCTAAAAGACAAAACAGATCCTGAATCAGCACTCCTACTCAGACGATTTATGAATATAGGCCCGAGTTACCTGAGCTCGCTGGAGGAAGGGAACTTCATGGGGCAGCTGCTGCAGTGGTACGGCTTCTCTCCTGTATGGATACGCTGGTGCTTCTTCAGATGACCAGACTCTACAAATGTCTTCCCACAGAAGGAGCAGGAGAACGGTCTCTCTCCGGTGTGCCTGCGCTCGTGGGATTTCAGGTTCCCCGTTTGGGCGAAGCCCTTAAAATCAAATCAAATTTAAAGTGCATTTAAAATCACAACACACTTTTGCCAGAGTCTGGAGTATTTACACTGAGTGTACAAAATATTAGGAACGCCTTGCTAATATTGAGTTGCTCTTATCTACGAACATAGACAGGGCTCTAACTCCCCTAGCTCCACAATGAAATAGGGTGCAGGCCAGGCAGCAGGCTGTTAGCCAGCCTGCCAGCTTAGTCTGCCACTAGCACAGTCAGTGTAGTCAGCTCAGCTTTCCCCATTGAGACCGTGTCTGTGCCTCGATCTAGGTTGGGCAAAATTAAAAATGGCGGTGTTCGCTTTAGTAATCTCACTAGTATAAAGACCTCCTCCATTCCTGCCATTATTTAAAGAGATTGTGATACTTCACATCTCAAAATTGGGTTACTTAATGTTAGATCCCTCACTTCCAAGGCAGTTATAGTCAATGAACTAATCACTGATCATAATCTTGATGTGATTGGCCTGACTGAAACATGGCTTAAGCCTGATGAATTTACTGTGTTAAATGAGGCCTCACCCCCTGGTTACACTAGTGACCATACCCCCCGTGCATCCGGCAAAGGCGGAGGTGTTGCTAACATTTACGATAGCAAATTTCAATTTACAAAAAAAATGAGCTTCTAGTCATAAAATCTATGCAGCCTACTCACTCACTTTTTATAGCTACTGTTTACAGGCCTTCTGGGCCATATGCAGTGTTCCTCACCGAGTTCCCTGAATTCCTATCGGATTTTGTAGTCATAGCAGATAATATTCTAATTTTTGGTGACTTTAACATTCACATGGAAAAGTCCACAGACCCACTCCAAAAGGCTTTCGGAGCCATCATCGACTCAGTGGGTTTTGTCCAACATGTCTCTGGACCTACTCACTGCCACAGTCATACTCTGGACCTAGTTTTATCCCATGGAATAAATGTTGTGGATCTTAATGTTTTTCCTCATAATCCTGGATTATCGGACCACCATTTTATTTTGTTTGCAATTGCAACAAATAATCTGCTCAGACCCCAACCAAGGAGCATTAAAAGTCGTGCTATAAATTCTCAGACAACCCAAAGATTCCTTGATGCCCTTCCAGACTCCCTCTGCCTACCCAAGGACGTCAGAGGACAAAAATCAGTTAACCACCTAACCGAGGAACTCAATTTAACCTTGCGCAATACCCTAGATGCAGTTGCACCCCTAAAAATTAAAAACATCTGTCATAAGAAACTAGCTCCCTGGTATACAGAAAATACACGAGCTCTGAAGCAAGCTTCCAGAAAATTGGAACGGAAATGGCGCCACACCAAGCTGGAAGTCTTCCGACTAGCTTGGAAAGACAGTACCGTGCAGTATCGAAGAGCCCTCACTGCTGCTCGATCATCCTATTTTTCCAACTTAATTGAGGAAAATAAGAACAATCCGAAATTTATTTTTGATACTGTCGCAAAGCTAACTAAAAAGCAGCATTCGCAAATGGAGGATGGCTTTCACTTCAGCAGTAATAAATTTATGAACTTCTTTGAGGAAAAGATCATGATCATTAGAAAGCAAATTACGGACTCCTCTTTAAATCTGGGTATTCCTCCAAAGCTCCATTGTCCTGAGTCTGCACAACTCTGCCAGGACCTAGGATCAAGGGAGATACTAAAGTGTTTTAGTACTATATCTCGACACAATGATGAAAATAATCATGGCCTCCAAACCCTCAAGCTGCATACGGGACCCTATTCCAACTAAACTACTGAAAGAGCTGCTTCCTGTGCTTGGCCCTCCTATGTTGAACATAATAAACGGCTCTCTATCCACCGGATGTGTACCAAGCTCACTAAAAGTGGCAGTAATAAAGCCTCTCTTGAAAAAGCCGAATCCTGACCCAGAAATTATAAAAAAATATCGGCCTATATCGAATCTTCCATTCCTCTCAAAAATTTTAGAAAAAGCTGTTGCACAGCAACTCACTGCCTTCCTGAAGACAAACAATGTTTATGAAACGCTTCAGTCTGGTTTTAGACCCATCATAGCACTGAGACTGCACTTGTGAAGGTGGTAAATGACCTTCTAATGACGTCAGACCGAGGCTCTGCATCTGTCCTCGTGCTCCTAGATCTTAGTGCTGCTTTTGATACCATCGATCACCACATTCTTTTGGAGAGATTGGAAAACCAAATTGGTCTACATGGACAAGTTCTGGCCTGGTTTAGATCTTATCTGTCGGAAAGATATCAGTTTGTCTCTGTGAATGGTTTGTCCTCTGACAAATCAATTGTAGATTTCGGTGTTCCTCAAGGTTCCGTTTTAGGACCACTATTGTTTTCACTATATATTTTACCTCTTGGGGATGTCATTCGAAAACATAATGTTAAATTTCACTGCTATGCGGACGACACACAGCTGTACATTTCAATGAAACATGGTGAAGCCCCAAAATTGCCCTCGCTAGAAGCCTGTGTTTCAGACATAAGGAAGTGGATGGCTGCAAACTTTCTACTTTTAAACTCGGACAAAACAGAGATGCTTGTTCTAGGTCCCAAGAAACAAAGAGATCTTCTGTTCAATCTGACAATTCATCTGGATGGTTGTACAGTCGTCTCAAATAATACTGTGAAGGACCTCGGCGTTACTATGGACCCTGATCTCTCTTTTGAAGAACATATCAAGACTGTTTCAAGGACAGCTTTTTTCCATCTACGTAACATTGCAAAAATCAGAAACTTTCTGTCCAAAAATGACGCAGTTACTTCTAGGCTGGACTACTGCAATGCTCTACTTTCCGGCTACCCGGATAAAGCACTAAACAAACTTCAGTTAGTGCTAAATACGGCTGCTAGAATCCTGACTAGAACCAAAAAATGTGATCATATTACTCCAGTGCTAGCCTCCCTACACTGGCTTCCTGTTAAGGCAAGGGCTGATTTCAAGGTTTTACTGCTAACCTACAAAGCATTACATGGGCTTGCTCCTACCTATCTTTCCGATTTGGTCCTGCCGTACATACCTACACGTACGCTACGGTCACAAGACGCAGGCCTCCTAATTGTCCCTAGAATTTCTAAGCAAACGGCTGGAGGTAGGGCTTTCTCCTATAGAGCTCCATTTTTATGGAATGGTCTGCCTACCCATGTGAGAGACGCAGACTCAGTCTGAACCTTTAAGTCTTTACTGAAGACACATCTCTTCAGTAGGTCCTATGATTAAGTATAGTCTGGCCCAGGAGTGTGAAGGTGAACGGAAAGGCTGGAGCAACGAACCGCCCTTGCTGTCTCTGCCTTGCCGGTTCCCCTCTTTCCACTGGGATTCTCTGCCTCTAACCCTATTACAGGGGCTGAGTCACTGGCTTACTGGTGTTCTTCCATGCCGTCCATGGGAGGGGTGCGTCACTTGAGTGGGTTGAGTCACTGACGTGGTCTTCCTGTCTGGGTTGGCGCCCCTCCCTTGGGTTGTGCCATGGCGGAGATCTTTGTGGGCTATACTCGGCCTTGTCTTAGGATGGTAAGTTGGTGGTTGGAGACATCCCTCTAGTGGTGTGGGGGCTGTGCTTTGGCAAAGTGGGTGGGGTTATATCCTGCCTGTTTGGCCCTGTCCGGGGGTATCATCAGATGGGGCTACAGTGTCTTCTGATCCCTCCTGTCTCAGCCTCCAATATTTATGCTGCAGTAGTTTATGTGTCGGGGGGCTAGGGTCAGTCTGTTACATCTGGAGTATTTATCTTGTCTTATCCGGTGTCCTGTGTGAATTTATATATGCTCTCTCTAATTCTCTCTTTCTTTCTTTCTTTCTTTCTTTCTCTCGGAGGACCTGAGCCCTCGGACCATGCCTCAGGACTACCTGGCATGATGACTCCTTGCTGTCCCCAGTCCACCTGGCCATGCTGCTGCTCCAGTTTTAACTGTTCTGCCTGCGGCTATGGAACCCTGACCTGTTCACCGGACGTGCTTGCTGCACCCTCGACAACTACTATGATTATTATTATTTGACCATGCTGGTCATTTATGAACATTTTAACATCTTGACCATGTTCTGTTATAATATCCACCCGATACAGCCAGAAGAGGACTGGCCACCCCTCATAGCCTGGTTCCTCTCTAGGTTTCTTCCTAGGTTTTTTGCCTTTCTAGGGAGTTTTTCCTAGGGAGTTTTTCCTAGCCACCGTGCTTCTTTCACATGCATTGCTTGCTGTTTGGGGTTTTAGGCTGGGTTTCTGTACAGCACTTTGGGATTTCAGCTGATTTACGAAGGGCTATATAAATAAATCTGATTTGATTTGAGAACAGCCTCACTTCGTTGGGGACGTGGCCTCTACAAGGTGTCGAAACAATCCCACAGGGATGCTGGCCCATGTTGACTCCAATGCTTCCCACAGTTGAGTCAAGTTGGTTGGATGTGCTTTGGGTGGTGGACCATTCTTGATACACACAGGAAATTGTTGAGCGTGAAAAACCCAGCAGCGTTGCGGTATCTTGACACACTCAAACCGGTGCACCTGACACCTACACCTACGACTACTTAAATATATTGTCTCAAGGCTTAACAATCCTTCTTTAACCCGTCTCCTCCCCCTTCATCTACACTGATTGAAGTGGATTTAACAAGTGACGTCAATAAGGGATCATAGCTTTCACCTGGTCAGTCTATGTCGGCCTTGTCTCAGGATGGTAAGTTGGTGGTTGAAGATATCCCTCTAGTGGTGTGGGGGCTGTGCTTTGGCAAAGTGGGTGGGGTTATATCCTTCCTGTTTGGCCCTGTCCGGGGGTATCGTCGGATGGGGCCACAGTGTCTCCTGACCCCTCCTGTCTCAGCCTCCAGAATTTATGCTGCAGTAGTTTATGTGTCGGGGGCTAGGGCCAGTCTGCTATATCTGGAGTATTTGTCCTGTCTTATCCGGTGTCCTGTGTGAATTTATGCTCTCTCTAATTCTCTCTTTCTCTCTCTCGGAGGACCTGAGCCCTAGGACCATGCCTCAGGACTACCTGACATGATGACTCCTTGCTGTCCCCAGTCCACCTGGCCATGTTGCTGCTCCAGTTTCAACTGTTCTGCCTGCGGCTATGGAACCCTGACCTGTTCACCGGACGTGCTACCTGTCCCAGACCTGCTGTTTTCAACTCTCTAGAGACAGCAGGAGCGGTAGAGATACTCTCAATGATCGGCTATGAAAAGCCAACTGACATTTACTCTTGAGGTGCTGACTTGTTGCACCCTCGACAACTGTGATTATTTGACCATGCTGGTCATTTATGAACATTTGAACATCTTGGCCATGTTCTGTCATAATCTCCACCCGGCACAGCCAGAAGAGGACTGGCCACCCCTCATAGCCTGGTTCCTCTCTAGGTTTCTTCCTAGGTTTTGGCCTTTCTAGGGAGTTTTTCCTAGCCACCGTGCTTCTACACCTGCATTGCTTGCTGTTTGGGGTTTTAGGCTGGGTTTCTGTACAGCACTTTGAGGTATCAGCTGATGTAAGAAGGGCTATATAAATACATTTGATTTGATGTCATGGAAAGAGCAGGTGTTCATAATGTTTTGTACACTCAGAGTATACACCTGGCGACATGGGTACAAATGCTATCTCTCTCTGTATCTGTCTCCCCTATACATTCCGACTATCACTGTCCATAAAAATCAATAAAATACTACAAAATCTATTTGAAAATCGCAACACACTTTACAGTAAAACAATCAAATGAAAAAAGTAAAAGCAAAGAATCAGTAAAAGAGATGTAAATAAAATAACCAACCTTTCCACACACCTCACAGACGTACGGTCTCTCTCCTGTGTGTGTTCTCTGGTGGGTCTTTAAAGCAGCCAATATGGTGAAGCTCTTGTCACAGTCTGGACAGGGGAAGGGTCTCTCTCCTGTATGGGCGAGGACACAAAACACACAATGTATTGAACTTGAATGTCTAAAAAGGCACACTAGAATGACCTTAAACAATTCAACCAAAAAAGTAGGCAAAACTTGTGGCAAAAATATTTATTGACCAGATTGGTTTAGAACCCAACTCTGATTTTTCACTTGATTGAACTTTGAAAATAAATTTAGGCTGAATACTTTCGAAAGGAACCAAAGTAAAAGAAACCTGTGTGTGTGAGTGTGTGTCTCTTCAGCTCGGCTGGTGAGCAGAACCTCTTGGTGCAGGCCGGTACGGAGCAGGGGTACGGTCTCAGTCGGGTGTGGATGATCTGGTGTTTGTCTAAGCTAACAGTGGTGGATAAACGCTTCCCACACCTAGAGCAGGGGAACGGCCTCTGATGACCGCCTTTGGTCTTGTTGGGCTTAGTCCCTGGGTTTGCTGAGATCTGGGGGCTCCTCTCCTCTCCATCCTCTCCGGATGCAGGGTCCTTGTCCGGTGCCCCTCCACTGGCAGGGCCAGACCTGGGGTTGTTGTTATGGCGGGGGTTGTTCTTGTCAGGGGTGGCTCTAGGGCCATTGTCAGGGCTGGAGTCGTCAGAACTGTGGCTGGTAATGTCAGAAGTGGGGCTTGGGTTGTCATCTGAGGGAACAGAGAAATCTCAGGTCAGATAAGAGGGTTAGTAACTCCATGGTAGCTCCTCTGTGATGCTGTACTCACTAGGCTGTATAGGATATACTATGGCTCCTCTGTGATGCTGTACTCACTAGGCTGTATAGGATATACTATAAATTCTTCCTCTTCCTCCTTCTTGACGTTGAAGAACCCTGAAGGAAACACACAAGATCTAATTCACGGCAAGTTGTAAATAAACAAATCACAATGAGAGAGAAGGCAAGAGCACCTGTACTTGGGTGAGCCACACCCCATATCTCTTCCTCCTCTTCTTCTGTTTTCACATGGGCAAAACTCAGGTACGTTGTTAAGGGTGTTGTTAGGGGCCCACAGTCCTCCTGCTTCACCACCCTCAGGGTCTGCGTTACTTCATCCCCATGTATACATTTGGGCCCAGGGGATCCTGGGACTTTGGTCTCCTGAGAGAGAAGAAAACTGAAGTGGATTTGGCACTACGATTATTTCCAGACAAAGCATTTTTGGGGTTACATGTAACTAAAGAAAGTATATATATATATATATATATATATATATATATATATATATATATATATATATATATATATTTATTTATTTATTTATTTATTTATTTTTACGGGGTTTTTTTCGAAGCACATGCAGGCCGGAACAGTAGTAATGAATATAGTTGTTCAGAAAAACTCCATTCTTTGGTAGGTACCGAACATATTTTAACATGATTAAGTTTGAAAAATTTGTGAATGGCAAGTTGAATGGCTGTTTCCTGGGCTTAGAGGAGAATCGCAATATTCAACTGACTCCTTCGTAAACCCAGATTGTGGTTTATTCTACATCATGCCTGTACATGCATCTATACATTTACATTGATGGAACCAACATGATCGCTGCATTGACCATTCTAGCTATTTCACTTCCCTTATGTGACGTGAACTAGAATGGTGAACGTATCGATTAGACTGCTGCCACCAGACTAGGAAACTGCTGCTTTGTTCACAACTGGCCGCTGAGCTGAGCACCGCCCTGTATTAGGTCTGTTTGAGGGTCTATACGTGAAAAGAAAATAACATACGCCCACCTTCGAAACATTATACACGTAATATCTGAGTTTATTGTTATCTACTCACCACCACGTCCATTGTATATAGTAGTGCTCTTTAGAAAAGCTCAGAATATGAAACAAACTGGTTGTTGTTTTCTTCCCGCTTCCGCCTCAGTGTCGTCAGACGTGATAGACGAGAGTAATCAACTACCGCTTGTGATTTAGCTAGTATCTTTTACTTCTGTCTTTTTACTGTTAAGCTAGCAAGTTTATAGTTAGCCGATGGTAGCTTCTTATCTTCCCATTTTTGCATTTGCTAATACAACTATTCAGCTATGAACTTCGCTTTTGTCTTACGTCCATCGGCCACAGGACGTCGTTGAACGGCGACTTTTGGAGAGCACCGTAATATTAGGTACTGGGCAACATCGTAAGCCTAACAGGTTAACAGGTTTAGTTAACAGGTTTAGCTACCGTTAGCCATGGCCCTGTCCTGTGTGACATGACAACTTTCTCGACCTGCTGATGATCCGTGTGTCATCTCAGTGATCCTGTGATATTCCTGCCCGGTGGACCATCTTAACAACACAGCATGGACGAGGTAAGAGGAAACTTGTGGGGGGAGGAACCGCTTTCTTTCAAGATATGAGTGTAAAGATTTCATGTACCTAGCTTGCTAGCTTGTCGCCGATGCCTACTAGTATCTGCTGTCAGTTGAATTGTTGGTGTAATAACAATGTAGTTTTTAGCTAATCACGTGTCTAGCGTTAACTGTGTTGTTTCGCAATATGAAAGAAAGCAGCAACAACTTCTTGATTTGAGGAATCTTTACTTTAGTATCCGTCAGGAGACAATACAGCACAGCAGTGTAGCGATGTTCCTAACTCAGGGTCCAGCGGAGTAGACTGAACTAAGTGCTGAATTTGTTTCAATTGTTTACCTGTAAGGATGTAGCCTAGCCTGTGCTGTTTTCTGCTTCAGGAGTCTGCAGACCAAGCGGCCAGCCTGTCTCCTCTTCGCCACAACGCTGGAGCTGACTGTAACCATGGTGACCAGAGCTCACTGTTCAGCCAGCAGAAGATGGTGTTGGAAAACCACGATTATGAAACACTGGCCTCAAAGGTTTCAGCGGAAGAGAGAGGAGTGTGGTGTGAGTCTGATGTCCCTGTAGTACAACAGAACAACCTCTACAACACGACATCATCCACTAACAAGTCTTTCCCCTGCTCTGTGTGTGGACGACTCTTCACTACAAAACAGTCCCGGGACCGACACGTGAAGACCCACACGGGAGAGAAGCCGTTCCACTGCACCGTGTGTGGGAAGAACTTCTCTCAGCAGTCCTCCTTTAGGATACACCAGAGGAGCCACACGGGGGAGAAGCCCTACCGCTGCCTTGAACCTGACTGTGGGAAGAGCTTCTACCAATCAGGAGCCTTGTTGAGACACGGAAGGGGTCACGCTGAGAGGTCGACTAGACTAAGAGCTGCTGGAGATGTGCTGCTTGTCCAGCAGGACGATACTAGTAACAAGGTGGGGGAGAACTAGGGCTGTGTCTCAATTGGCCGCCTACTCCTTATATGTGTACTACTTTTGACCAGGCACCAGGGGCCATCCCTATTCCCTAAATAGTGCACTACTTTTGACAGGAGCTGGCTATAATCAGTTACTCAGCCCTATGGGCCCTGGTCAAAGGTAGTGTACTATTTAGGGAATAGAGATTGGTCCTGGTGCCTGGTAAAAAAGTAGTGCAGAATATAGGGAATAGGGTGCTATTTGAGACGCGACCCTAGACAACTAGCTGTACAATAACTTTTCAACTGGT
Organism: Salmo trutta; assembly: GCF_901001165.1. NCBI lineage: Eukaryota > Metazoa > Chordata > Actinopteri > Salmoniformes > Salmonidae > Salmo > Salmo trutta. The sequence goes on from NC_042994.1 coordinate 29,075,346, forward strand.
ATGTTTTAACCGTTTTTATCTTTTCATTGTTGCTTCATTTTAGAATTGTAAACTTCAGGCTGTAGTGGATGTGCTGCCAGAGCAAGAGGATGTTCTTCTGGCTGAAGGTACTGATGGGTGGTTAATGAACACATGTTGCTACTGTGCAAACAAACAAACGAACACACATCTTCAATTGCAAATCATGTTCAAGTGAGTTGCTGGCCCTTTGAGGACCACAATATACAGTGAGTGTACAAAACATTAAGAACACCAGCTCTTTCCATGATATTTATTTATTTATTTATTTATTTATTAAATCCCAGCCCCCGTCCCCACAGGAGGCCTTTTGGTAGTCCGTCATTGTAAATAAGAATTTGTTTTTAACTGACATGCCTAGTTAAATAAAATGTAAAAAATAAACATAGACTGACCAGGTGAAAGCTATGATCCCTTATTAATGTCACCTGTTAAATCCACTTCAATCAGTATAGAGGAAGGGGAGGAGACAGGTTAAAGAAGGATTTTCAAGCCTTGAGACAATTGAGACATGGATTGTATATTTGTGCCATTCAGAGGGTGAATGGGCAAATATATTTAAGTGCCTTTGAACAGGGTATGGTAGTAGGAGCCAGACGCACCGGTTTGTGTCAAGAACTGCGATGCTGCTGGGTTTTTCAAGCTCAACAGTTTCCTATGTGTATTAAGAATGGTCCACCACCCAAAGGACATCCAGCCAACTTGACACAACTGTGGGAAGCATTGGAGTCAACATGGGCCAGCAGTACTGTGGAACACTTTCGACACCTTGTGGAGTCCATGCCCCGACGAACTGAGGCTGTTCTGAGAGCAAAAGGGGAGGTGCAACTTAATATTAGGAAGGTGTTTCTAATGTTTTGTATAATCAGTGTAAATATGCCTCCAGACTTTGTTTTGTTTCATTGTGTTTTTATCCTGAATAATGTTTAATGTACACGACCGTTCAAAAGTTTGGGGTCACTTAGAAATGTCCTTGTTTTTTTAAAGAAAAGCTATTTTTTTGTTGTTGGTCCATTTAAAATAGCATCAGATTGATCAGAAATACAGTGTAGACAATGTTAATGTTGTAAATGACTATTGTTGCTGGAAACGGCAGATTTTTTATGGAATATCTACATAGGCGTACAGAGGCCCGTTATCAGCAACCATCACTCCTGTGTTCCAATGTCATGTTGTGTTAGCTAATCCAAGTTTATCATTTTAAAAGGCTAATTGATCATTAGAAAACCCTTTTGCAATTATGTTAGTACAGCTGAAAACTGTTGTCTGATTAAAGAAGCAATAAAACTGGCGTTCTTTAGACTAGTTGAGTATCTGGAGAATCAGCATTTGTGGGTTCGATTACAGGCTCAAAATGGCCAGAAACAAAGCATTTTCTTCTGAAACTCATCAGTCTATTCTTGTTCTGAGAAATGAAGGCTTTTCCATGCGAGAAATTGCCAAGAAACTGAAGATCTTGTACAACGCTGTGTACTACTCCCGTCACAGAACAGCGCAAACTGGCTCTAACCAGAATAGAAAGAGGAGTGGGAGGCCCCGGTGCACAACTGAGCATGAGGACAAGTACATTAGAGTGTCTAGTTTGGAGAAACAGACGCCTCACAAGTCCTCAACTGGCAGCTTCATTAAATAGTACCCCCAAAACACCAGTCTCAACGTCAGCAGTGAAGAAGCGACTCCGGGATGCTGGCCTTCTAGGCAGAGTTGCAAAGAAAAAGCCATATCTCAGACTGGCCAATAAAAAGAAAAGATTAAGATGGGCAAAAGAATAGACACTGGACAGAGGAACTCTTTTGCCATCGAAGCTGAGCATTTACCCACTGAAGTCGGTTTCGACTCCGAACTGCAGTCAGTTCAAGACCCTGGTGAGGACAACGAGCACGCAAATGAGCTTCCCTGAGACGGTTTCTGACAGTTTATGCAGAAATTCTTTGGTTGTGCAAAACCCACAGTTTCATCAGCTGTCCGGGTAGCTGGTGAAGAAGCCGGATGTGGAGGTCCTGGGCTGGCATGGTTACACGTGGTCTGCGGTTGTAAGGCCGGTTGGACGTACTGCCAAATTCTCAAAAATGTTACATTAAATTCTCTGGCAACAGATCTGGTGGACATTCCTGCAGTCAGCATGCCAATTTCACACTCCTTCAAAACTTGAGACATCTGTGGCATTGTGTTGTGTGACAAAACTGCACATTTGAGTGGCCTTTTGTCCCCAGCACAAGGTACACCTGTGTAATGATCATGCTGTTTAATCAGCTTCTTGATATGCCACACCTGTCAGGTGGATGGATTATCTTGGCAAAGGAGAAATGCTCACTAACAGGATGTAAACACATTTCTGCACAAAATGTTAGAGAAATAAGCTTTTTATGGGAAAAGTTGGAACCAAAATTTTACATGTTGCATTTATATTTTTGTTTAGTGTATTTGAAGTCATTCCAAATACTTTATCTGGGATTAATTGGGCTTGTCTTGCGCAATGGAACCAATAAGAGTAGCCTCAAAAACCGCAAACCCCGCCCATCTGGTACTCCTGGCAAGCTAGAGCAAACGCTAACAGTATCTGAAAGATTTCAGATAGTATTTGAACCCAGGTCTGGTGGCCACTGGTCTAATCCAGAGACATGTATTTAGAGCGTTGGACCAGCTTTGAAATTGTAATATTGTTCTAATTCTATACATAGAGTGACATAGAATGATTTAGATGTTTCCCATGTTATGTTAATGGTGTGCTAACATGGCCCCATAGAATGTTGTAGTGTAATGTAAATGCTTCATAATGCCGAAGCCTTAATCACCCAGCTGTCTAAACACATGGTTCTGGTCTAACCAATCCTATCTCATTCCCACAGGAGACAGTCCTGCTCCTCCTCCCAGCTGTCTAAACACATAGGATTGGTTAGACCAGAACCATCTCATTCCCACAGGAGACAGTCCTGCTCCTCCTCCCAGCTCTGTAAACACATGGTTCTGATCTAACCAATCCTATCTCATTCCCACAGGAGACAGTCCTGCTCCTCCTCCCAGCTCCGTCCCCTCTACACCGGTAGGACTACCTGTCCGACACCGGCAGAACCACAACAACACGTCCCACACCAACACCTGTCAGAAGTGCGGAGAGCAGTTCCCTACCTTCTACAAGCTGCGTGTCCACCTGACCACCCACAGGGGAGAGAAGCCCTTCTCCTGTCCAGACTGTGGTCAACGCTTCTCAGCCCGGGGGTACATGGAGTCACACCAGAGGGTAGGTTGAGTTGATTGATTTGGACTCTGGTCAAAAGCTGTGCACTATATATATAAATAAATAAATAAATATATATATATATATATATATATATATATATATATATATATATATATATATATATATATATATAATAAATAAATAAATCCTAGAGGACAATGAAAGTGTTAAATCTGAAATCTGTAAAGGGGGGAAACAGTGCCACTGTTCACCCAGGCGCTAATGTTGTTGATGGTCCAAAAAATATGGTGTTCTAGCGTGCATGCAATGATGTCAGAGGGAAAAGTAAAGTGTTCATCGTTTTCAGTAACTTCTTTATTATTGTAATATTCCAAACAGCAGTTTCACCAAATACGGATTCCAGGTTTGACTAAAGGATCACTTTAGTCAAACAATATATTTTTGGTATTTTCATTCATTAGCCAATGGTACTACAACCCCCCCCCCCCCCCAAAAAAAAAGTTGTGCGTCAGAAGTCAAGTTTTCAAGATTGAGCACTTTTTGTCCAAAGCAAAAACTCTGATAGCTTATCAAAAAAACATTCCTTTTAAATACACTTATTTTCAATGTGGTCCTGGGTGTAGGTACACATCAAGGAGAGACCACATCCATGCCCCGACTGTGGTAAGAGGTTCCTCTCCCTGGGAGACCTGAAGAGACACCAGCAGAGCTTCTCTGAGGAGAGACCGTACAGCTGCTCCGAGTGCAGGAAGACTTTCACCCAGCCGGGGTTCCTAAGGGCACACCAGAGGACACACACCGGGGTAAAAGGTTACCGTTGCCCCTACTGTCACAAGGACTTCTTCACTGCCTCCAGTCTGAGGAGACACAGGAAGCAGGCGCATGCGGAAGAGACCGTCACGCTGCCCCATAGTGGTGGACTCCAGCTGTCACATGTTGGAGAGAGCCTGGGTCAAGCTGAAGCTGGTGTACCAGGACTGAAGGTCATAGTGAAGGAGGAGGAGGATCCTGCTTTTGGTGAGTACATGTTCTGTCACAAGTCATAGTCACGCCTTATTGTGTCAGACCGGTTTAGTTACACACCAATTACTAATAAAACGAAGTAAGGAGGGCTTCTCCTATAAAATATAAATCATTAAAGCTAGAGTCCTTATTTAAAACAATAACAAAGCGGGGACCCCGCCTCTGTTTTGGTAAAAAGCTGAGGTACGGGCCTGGAGAAATGTAACTACTCTCAAATGCATAGACTGAGCTATGAATGCAAGGACTGACCATCTATGATATCAAAACGTATAGTTTTAAGTCTACACAGTGTTTGATTAAAAACATTGCAGCAAAACTATTTTATATTTTGGGTTCTGATGTGGTACGACAGTTGAACTAAACTCATTAAATATTTATAAGTCATATTCTACAAGAATCAATGAGTATATATCATTAAAGGAACGTTCCACAGCTTGCCTCCACAACTCCACAGCAAGTTGTTACAGGCAAACCTCTCCGGCCACGTTGCAAAAATAAGTGCACACATACAGTACATGTCATTCAATCATTTCACCCACACCACTCGCGCACATGAACTAGCGTCTGTGTAGCCAAGCGCTAAAATAGAACTTGGTTCTATTTGAGTTGCTCCACTCACTGCATGACCCCTCCTTATTGTATATCAGGAAGATACAAACCCAAGTCCCCTCCTTATTGGATTCCGGGAAGATACAAACCCAAGTCCCCTCCTTATTGGATACCGGGAAGATAGAAACCCAAGTCCCCTCCTTATTGGATACCGGGAAGATACAAACCCAAGTCCCCTCCTTATTTGTATTTATTTTTTGGAACCAGGAGAATAATGGCGTCGGAGGGTAGGACTGCCATCTTAACGGCTCTCAACCAATCATGTTATTTTGTTTGTTTTTTCGCGTTGTTCGTAACTTGTTTTGTACATACTGTTGCTGCCACCATCTCTTATGACCGAAAAGAGCTTCTGGACATCAGAACTGGGATTATTCATCTCAAATTGGACGAGGAGTACTTATTCAATGAGTCGGACGCGAGGGATATACTGCAGACACCCGACAGAGATTTTGAGGCAAAAGATCAGGGTGACTTGCGAGGATCAGGCGACGAATGGCTAATATGCCCTTGCTTTCTGTTCTGCTAGCTAACGTTCAGTTTCACTGAGTCGTGGCTGAACGAAGACGTTAAGAACATACAGCTGGCGAGTTATACACTATCGGCAAGACAACAGTAGCCTCTGGTAAAACACGGGGCGGGGGCCTATGCATTTATGTAAAAAACAGCTGGTGCAGTGAGTGAATATAAACCCTTGGTCTTACCCCATTCTACTTTAGTATTACATTAACCTCTTATGCAAGGGGGCAGTATTTTCACGTCCGGATGAAAAGCGTGCCCAAAGTAAACTGCCTGTTACTCAGGCCCAGAAGCTATAATATGCATATAATTAGTAGATTTGGATAGAAAACACTCTAAAGTTTCCAAAACTGTTAAAATAATGTCTGTGAGTATAACATAACTCATATGGCAGTCAAAACCCTGAGAAAAATCCAACCAGGAAGTGGGAAATCTGAGGTTTGTAGTTTTTAAGTGATTGCCTATCCAATATCCAGTGTAAATGGGGTCAGATTGCACTTCCTAAGGCTTCCAGTAGATGTCAACAGTCTTTAGAAAGTTGTTTCAGACTTCTCTTGTGAAAGGGGAGCGAATAAGAGCTGTTTCAACAATCGGTCAGGCTGAAAGCCTTTAGTCTTGCGCGTGGCCGTGAGCGCGACGGTCGTTTCCTTTCCTTTCTAATGACAACGGAATTGTCCGGTTGGAATATTATTGAAGATCTATGATAAAAACATCCTAAACATCCTTTTTTGTGACTAGGCAATGACCTAACATAATCGCATGGTATGCTTTCGCCGTAAAGCCTTTTTGAAATTGGACACTGTGGTTGGATTAACAAGAAGTTTATCTTTAAAATGGTGTATAATACTTGTATGTTTGAGGAATTTTAATTATGAGATTTCTGTTGTTTGAATTTGGCGCCCTGCAATTTCACTGGATGTTGTCAAATCGATCCCGTTAATGGGATTTGAGCCAAAAGAAGCTAATATGTTTTGAAACAACTCAGATACCATTTTAAAAAATGACTGCACATTATTACAGTTCATCCAGAGGATCATCAACCTGGATAAAGCCTCTGTAGTGACCATCAGGAGATAGATATTCCTCATCAACCTGGATGAAGCCTCTATAGTGTACTGACCATCAGGAGATAGATATTCCTCATCAACCTGGATGAAGCCTCTATAGTGTACTGACCATCAGGAGAATGCGCCCAACCACCATGGCAGGTGAAACCACTCTTGTTTTTCCCCAAGTCTTTCTCCTTGAAGTATCCACTCCAGGAAGAAACAGTAGGCTGTGGAGGCAGGCGGTATTTTCTGAAAGGGGGAAAAAATAAATAAAAGACTAATCAGATTTGTTGTTAGGATGGTGTGTTCTCTAACATTAGTAAACCCAGCTGATAGATGAAGCCGATACCAAGGTAACGTGATCTAAGTCTACCTATGGTAATCGGGAGATTACCATAGCACGCTTGTAGCCTATTGAATGCTATACGAGACTAGTAAATACAGCTATTTTTCGATATTATTGTGGGAGCACACCCAGCAGCCAAATATGGCAATTTTCAAGTCAGTGTTAGCCTTGCAGGTAACGTAGAGAAAAGCATTCTATGTCAATGCTACCACTTTTCTCTACGTTACCAGCTAGGCTATGTCAATGCTACCACTTTTCTCTTCATTACCAGCTAGGCTATGTCAATGCTACCACTTTTCTCTATGTTACCAGCTAGGCTATGTCAATGCGCTAGCTCTAGATGTAAAGAAACTAGGCAGATCTCTAAGTTAAGTAACGATAGCAGAACTAACGATTCACAACAGCTCTAACGTTATATGTCAGTTTTTCAATATAAAAAGATTAGCTGGCGCAAAACACTTACTCTGCTGTTATGTCTTCTTGGCCCCGCTGGTTTAGGATGTCTTCTCCAGTTGATCTTCAGGATTACAGCCTCAAGGCTGTTTAACTAGGAACGTACACATTTTCCCCGCATTCGAGGGGGCGAGGCAAGTAGAGATTGGTCAACCTCGCTCCTCCCTGATTAGCCCCAAATATGCCACTGATGGTAAAATCCGGATACACAAAAAGAATACCTAGCTTTTGATCTACAGTCCTACAGGTTCATAACGTGATCTGGACAACAATGTTGAGGTCAAAAATGCCCATAGAGTTCCTTTTTTAATTTTAAGTCCAAAAATGGATGTAGCAACTGCAGATTGTAGCTTTTTTTTAAATGACTCATTACCCTTTGACCTTCAGTTCTCATGTTAAGTTCGTTAGTTATGGTTTAGTATATTTAACCCAAACTATTGTCCTCATCCACACAGGAGACAGTTCTAACAACCACCACTCTGAGACTACTGAGGAGAGTCTCCCTGCAGCCATAGAGCATAAACAACAACATAAACAACATCACAGCTGTCACAGAAGAGCCCACCTCTGCCCTGTGTGTGGAAAGGAGTTTCCCATTGCCTACAAGCTTCAAGTCCATATGAGAATCCACACTGGAGAGAAGCCTTACTCCTGCCTTGTGTGTGGGAAGAGCTTCGCCCAGAAGGGGAGCCTGACGCTCCACCAGATCGTCCACACCGGAGAGAAACCTTACTCCTGCCCCGACTGTGGGAACACCTTCTCCCAGATGATCAGGTGTGTTGTTGTTATCAGTGTAGACCAGTGCCGTATTAATTAGTGCACACCTAGATTCTAGTGCACACCATAGCAAAAATGTTTTGCAAAGGAAAACAAAAACAAGCGCTTCTTATTGAACAACTACAGGTCATCCCTTCTCTGTTACGGCCGTGTGCATCCTTTTGGTTCCTAGTGAATACGACCCTTGTCCGTCCTTTTTAAGTATATATATGTATTTAGTTTGGCATATGCCATTTGCATGCTCATGGAGTTCATTGGTTTGTTTTGACTGGCTGCTATGTGCGTGTAATAAAACTTGAACTACATATAACTAACTTATAACTGATCAGCCTGAAGAGACACCAACTGTTGCACACGGGAGAGAGACCGTACCGCTGCTCCGAGTGTGGGAGAAGCTACACCCAGCAGAGAAACCTGAGGTGTAAACTATGCTTTTTATTTATCAATTATAAGGTTTACAGGGTCATTTCAAGTAGTCAAGTGTTTTTTGTTGTTTTTTTAATCTATTTTTATCTTATCTTAGGGCCCACCAGCTGAAGCACACTGCAGAGAGACTTCACTGCTGCTCTGTGTGTGGGAAGCGCTTCTTCACACCCTCAGGACTCAGGGATCACCAGAGGTTAGTATGGACTTGATTCGATGACTTCACTATTATTTTTGTCATCTCTTTTATTTGATGTTCCTTTATTAATCACTTTTATTGCCTTCTGTTGTTTTTGTGATCTCCTATATTTCATTGTTAAGTGTTGATTTTAAATACACTTTAAATAAAGTTTGATTTGATTTAGGTCTCACACAGGAGAGAAACCATTCCCCTGCTCTGTGTGTGGGAAGAGCTTCTCACGGCCTGGTCTCCTGAGAGAACACCAGCAGACTCACACAGGAGATGGTGGACAGGTGGAGCGAGACCGCAGCAAGGTGGGAGACAATTATAGCCACGTCCCAAATCGCAATAGCCTGGGCCTTGGGAATAGGGTTCCATTTAAATTATGACTGACAGTGCTTCAAGTGTTTCAAGAGGAGACGTCAATATTTTGTCATCTAGGGAACCTTCATAGGTAGTTAGGGCCAAAAGCTTTGTTATTCCTATCTTGTTTTTTTAAAATAATATTTAATTACATTTCCATTCTAGGACCCTGGTGACCGATCGAGCCCCAAACCCAAAGAGTCCCTGGGTGAAACTCTGGGACTGAAAATTATAGTTGAAGAACTGGAGAAAGAAGAGGAGGGGAAGGAGGCGAGAGAAGAAGAGGATGAGGAAGTTGGTGGTTTGATCAATTCCGACGGAGAGGAAGTTGGTCACGTTTCTCTTTCTAGTAAGAGGCAGAATGATGACGATTTTGATTGAGCTCTTCATTGTTGAAGGATGCATCCCAAAAATGGCACCCAATTCCCTACATAGCACTACTTTTGACCAGAGCCCTTTAGGGAATAGGGTGCTATTTGGGACGCAACCTCTGTGTTAGTCGGTCAGCTAGTGTTAGCATAACGGCTAAGTATTTGTTTAACCTGCTCTACACTTTTGCCCATAGGGCTCTATGTCGGGAATAGGATGTAATTTGGCAGATCCACTGTTTAACCTCTTCATTTTTCCACACAGGAAAAAGCCCTGTCCCAGTCTTTGTTAGCGGTGAGATTCCCTCTACATCAGCAGAACCTGAACAACACCAACAAATCCAGGAGAAACGATGCAGAACCAAGAAGCCTCACCTCTGCTCGGTGTGTGGAAAGGAGTTCCCTAAACCATCGAAGCTAGTTGCACATCTCCGTACACACAGTGGAGAGAAACCCTTCCGCTGCTCCGTGTGCGGTAGAGGTTTCTCCACAGGGGGTATCACCCTACAGAGACACCTTCTGACGCACACAGGGGAGAAACCTTATCACTGCTCTGTCTGTGGGAAGAGGTTCATCCAACGAGGGAATCTGTTAAAACACCAGAAGGTACACACTGGAGAAAAACCTTACTCCTGCTCCGTGTGTGGACGGAGTTTCCCTCGATTTGAGCGTCTGAAGGACCACCAGCGGACACATACAGGAGAGAAACCTCAATCTTGCGATGTCTGTGGGATGAGGTTCTCCTACGCGTCCTCCCTCAAGGTCTTTTAGCCATTATTACCACACTTCCCTATATTGTTTTTTATCACTCAAATGTAATTTTATTTGTCACATGCTTTGTAAACAACAGGTGTAGACTATATACACGATGAGTAACGATAACTTGGCTATATAGACAATGACTAACGATAAATTGGCCAGTACCGAGTCCATGTGCAGGGTTACGAGGTAATTGAGGTAGATATGTACATATAACTAGGAATAAAGTGACAGATAATAAAGAGTAACAAACTATTTGTTAGTCTTATGGCTTGGGGGTAGAAGCTGTTTATGGTCCTGTTGGTTCCGGACTTGGTGCGTAGGTACCGCTTGCCGTGCATTAGCACAGAGAGCAGTCTATAACTTGAGTCTTTGACAATGTTTAGGGCTTTCCGCCTGGTATAGAGGTCCTGGATGGCTGGGAGCTTGTAGCCAGTGAAGTACTGGGCTGTACACGCTACCCTCTGTGGTGCCTTGCAGTCAGATGCCAAGCAGTTGCCATACCAGGCAGTGATGCAACCAGTCAGGATACTCTCAATGGTGCAGCTGTAAAACTTTTTGAGGATCTGAGGACCCATTCCAAATCTTCTCAGCCTCCTGAGGGGGAAGAGGCGTTGTCGTGTCCTCTTCACGACTGTGTTCTGTGTTTGGACCATGATAGAGCCTTAGTGATGTGGACACCAAGGAACTTGAAGCTCTCAACCTGCTCCACTCCAGCCCCATCGATTGTGAATGGGGGAGTGCTCTGACCTCTTCCCTATAGGCTGCCTCATTGTCGTCGGTGATCAGGCCTACCACCGTCGTGTTGTCAGCAAACTTAATGATGGTGTTGGAGTCGTGCACGGCCAAGCAGTCGTGGGTGAACAGGGAATACAGGAGGGGACTGAGCACACACCCCTGAGGGGCCCCCGTGTTGAGGGTCAGCGTGGCAGATGTGTTGTTGCCTACCCTCATCACCTGGGGCCGGCCCTTCAGGAAGTCCAGGATCCAGTTGCAGAAGGTGTTCAATCCTAGGGTCCATTGCTTAGTGATGAGTTTGGAGGGCACTATGGTGTTGAGCTGTAGTCAATCAACAGCATTCTTACATAGGTGTTCCTCTTGTTCAGATGGGAAAAGACAGTGTGGTGTGCAATAGAGATTGCATCATCTGTGGATCTGTTGGGGCGGTAATGCGAATTGGAGTGGGTCCAGGGTGTCTGGGATGATGATGGTGTTGATGTGAGCCATGACCAGCCTTTCAAAGTATTTCACGACTACAGAAGTGTGTTACGGGCGATAGTCATTTAGACAGGTTACCTTGGCCTTCTTGGGAACAGGGACTATGGTGGTCTGCTTGAAACATGTAGATATTACAGACTGGCTCAGGGAGAGATTGAAAATGTAAGTGAAGACATTTGCCAGCTGGTCAGCGCATGCTCTGAGTATGCATCCTGGTAATCTGTCTGGCCCTGTGGCCATAGTGAATGTTAACCTATTTAATGGTCTTACTCACACAGAGAGTGTGATCACAGAGTCGTCCGGAACAGCCGGTGCTCTCATGCAAGGTTCACTGTTGCTTGCCTTGAAGTGAGCATAGAAAGCATTTAGCTCGTCTGGTAGGCTCGCGTCACTGGGCAGCTCTCGGCTAGGTTTCCCTTTGTAATCTGTGATAGTTTGCAAGCCCTGCCACATCCGACGTGTGTCAGAGCCAATGTATGAGGATTCGATCCTGTATTGATGCTTTGCCTTTTTGATGGTTCATCGGAGGGCGTAGCAAAATTTCTTATAAGCTTCTGGATTAGAGTCCCGCTCCTTGAAAGCGACAGCTCTAGCCTTTAGCTCAGTGCAGATGTTGCCTGTAATCCAAGGCTTCTGGTTGGGATATCTACGTACCGTCACTGTGGGGACGATGTCGTCGATGCACTTATTAATGAAGCCGTTGACTGATGTGGTAAACTCCTCAATGCCACCGGATGAATCCCTGAACATATTCCAGTCTGTTCTAGTGAAACAGTCCTGTAGCTTAGCATCCGCTTCATCGGACCACTTCTGTATTGAGCGAGTCACTGGTACTTCCTGTTTGAGTTTTTGCTCGTAAGCAGGAATCAGGAGGATAGAGTTATGGTCAGATTTGCCAAATGGAGGGCAAGGGAGATATTTGTATGAGTTTCTGTGTGTGGAGTAAAGATGGTAAAAATGAGGTAAAACAGATTTTAGTTTCCCTGCATTTAAAATCACCGGCCACTAGGAGCGCCGCCTATGGATGAGCATTTTAATTTTCTTGTTTATGGTCCTATATTGGTAAATAGTGTGGTCTACAGCTTATCATTAGGTATTCTAACTCAGGCGAGCAGAACCTTAATTTTAGAGATCGAGCAACCAGCTGTTGTTAAGAGACACACACCTCCCCCTTTGAGCTTACCTGACGCTGCCGTTCTGTCCTGCCGATGCATAGAAAAACCAGCTAGATGTATGTAATCCATATCTTTTGTTCAGCCACGACTCCGAGAAACATAGAATATTCCAGTTCTTCAGGTCCTGTTGATATGATAGTCCGAAATGGAGCTCATCCAGTTTGTTCTCCAGTGATTTCACGTTCGCCAATAGAACAGAGGGTAGAGGCGGATTATGTCAACCGACATAGTTCACTAGTTATCTCCACATTCCCTTTTCCCTACATTTTTTTCTATCCCTTTAATGATGTAAAGTGAGTTGTGACCCGTCTAATATGCGGTTTAATTCAATTCTGTCTTGACAGGTCCATCGCAGGATGCACACTGGGGAGAGACCTTACCAGTGCTCTGTCTGTGGGGAGAGCTTCAACTCAACAGCAAACCTGAGGAAACACAGACAGTCCCACACTGGAGATAATGGGTCTGCTAACATGAAGATGGGTCGGCTCCTGAGGTCGTCCCACACTGGAGAGGGGTCTGTTGCTGTTACTGTGAAGAGGGGTCGGCTCCTGAGGTCGTCCCACACTGGAGAGGGGTCTGCTCCTGTTACTGGAGGATGTCAGACCGCTGGTGGGGATGCTCAGGTAAATCATCAGACTATACCTGTGTACTATCCAAACCAGATGGGGGAATAGGACGTCACTAACAGGATTCATTTATTGATTGTGATTGATTTTTGGCTTCAACATTTGTACAGTTTAAAAGTACAAAGAGATGCCAGAGGATAAAGCATTTTATAAACTGGGTGGTTCGAGCCCTGAATGCTGATTGGCTGACAGCAGTGGTATATCAGACCGTATACCACGGGTATGACAAAACATTACATTTTTTGTCTCTAATTACGTTGGTAACCAGTTTATAATAGCAATAAGGCACCTTGGAGGTTTGTGGTATATGGCCAATATACCGCGGCTATACCCCCTCGTGCCTTATTGCATACACGTATTTCATCAGAGTAGGATGGAATAATTTTATTTGAACTAAACAGTCTCTTAACTTAGCGTACTGTGTGACTCCTCTGCCATTTAGGGAACCGTCGTCAAAGATAAAAGCTCTCTGGGTCCTGACCAAGGCCACTGTGAAGGCTGCAGTCAAACATCTACCTTATATATCGATAGTAAAGAAGAGGAGGAGGAAGTTGGTGGTTTGATAAATTCCGAAGGAGAAGAAGTTAATTGGGATTACCTCAGTAAGTAAAAGATTATTGGTGACAAAAAACAAACAGAATTAGAGAAGAACAATGGCACCAGATGGTTGTTGATGTATAGGCTGAATCCTACATAGTGAACCAGATGGTTGTTGATGTATAGGCTGAATCCTACATAGTGAACCAGATGGTTGTTGATGTATAGGCTGAATCCTACATAGTGAACCAGATGGTTGTTGATGTATAGGCTGAATCCTACATAGTGAACCAGATGGTTGTTGATGTATAGGCTGAATCCTACATAGTGAACCAGATGGTTGTTGATGTATAGGCTGAATCCTACATAGTGAACCAGATGGTTGTTGATGTATAGGCTGAATCCTACATAGTGAACCAGATGGTTGTTGATGTATAGGCTGAATCCTACATAGTGAACCAGATGGTTGTTGATGTATAGGCTGAATCCTACATAGTGAACCAGATGGTTGTTGATGTATAGGCTGAATCCTACATAGTGAACCAGATGGTTGTTGATGTATAGGCTGAATCCTACATAGTGAACCAGATGGTTGTTGATGTATAGGCTGAATCCTACATAGTGAACCAGATGGTTGTTGATGTATAGGCTGAATCCTACATAGTGAACCAGATGGTTGTTGATGTATAGGCTGAATCCTACATAGTGAACCAGATGGTTGTTGATGTATAGGCTGAATCCTACATAGTGAACCAGATGGTTGTTGATGTATAGGCTGAATCCTACATAGTGAACCAGATGGTTGTTGATGTATAGGCTGAATCCTACATAGTGAACCAGATGGTTGTTGATGTATAGGCTGAATCCTACATACAGTGGGGGGAAAAAAGTATTTGATCCCCTGCTGATTTTGTACGTTTGCCCACTTACAAAGAAATGATCAGTCTATAATTTTAATGGTAGGTTTATTTGAACAGTGAGAGACAGAATAACAACAACAAAAAAATCCAGAAAAACGCATGTCAAAAATGTTATAAAATGATTTGCATTTTAATGAGGGAAATAAGTATTTGACCCCTCTGCAAAACATGACTTAGTACTTGGTGGCAAATCCCTTGTTGGCAATCACAGAGGTCAGACGTTTCTTGTAGTTGGCCACCAGGTTTGTACACATCTCAGGAGGGATTTTGTCCCACTCCTCTTTGCAGATCTTCTCCAATTCATTAAGGTTTCGAGGCTGACGTTTGGCAACTCGAACCTTCAGCTCCGTCCACAGATTTTCTATGGGATTAAGGTCTGGAGACTGGCTAGGCCACTCCAGGACCTTAATGTGCTTCTTCTTGAGCCACTCCTTTGTTGCCTTGGCCGTGTGTTTTGGGTCATTGTCATGCTGGAATACCCATCCACGACCCATTTTCAATGCCCTGGCTGAGGGAAGGATGTTCTCACCCAAGATTTGACGGTACATGGCCCCGTCCATCGTCCCTTTGATGCGGTGAAGTTGTCCTGTCCCCTTAGCAGAAAACCCCCCCCCCAAAGCATAATGTTTCCACCTCCATGTTTGACGGTGGAGATGGTGTTCTTGGGGTCATAGGCAGCATTCCTCCTCCTCCAAACACGGCGAGTTGAGTTGATGCCAAAGAGCTCCATTTTGGTCTCATCTGACCATAACACTTTCACCAGTTGTCCTCTGAGTCATTCAGATGTTCATTGGCAAACTTCAGACGGGCATGTATATGTGCTTTCTTGAACAGGGGGACCTTGCGGGCGCTGCAGGATTTCAGTCCCTCACGGCGTAGTGTGTTACCAATTGTTTTCTTGGGGACTATGGTCCCAGCTGCCTTGAGATCATTGACAAGATCCTCCCGTGTAGTTCTGGGCTGATTCCTCACCGTTCTCATGATCATTGCAACCCCACGAGGTGAGATCTTGCATGGAGCCCCAGGCCGAGGGATATTGACAGTTCTTTTGTGTTTCTTCCATTTGCGAATAATCGCACCAAATGTTGTCACCTTCTCACCAAGCTGCTTGGCGATGGTCTTGTAGCCCATTCCAGCCTTGTGTAGGTCTACAATCTTGTCCCTGACATCCTTGGAGAGCTCTTTGGTCTTGGACATGGTGGAGAGTTTGAAATTTGATTGATTGCTTCTGTAGACAGGTGTCTTTTATACAGGTAACAAACTGCGATTAGGAGCACTCCCTTTAAGAGTGTGCTCCTAATCTCAGCTCGTTACCTGTATAAAAGACACCTGGGAGCCAGAAATCTTTCTGATTGAGAGGGGGTCAAATACTTATTTCCCTCATTAAAATGCAAATCAATTTATAAAATTTTTGACATGCGTTTTTATGGATATTTTTGTTGTTATTCTGTCTCTCACTGTTCAAATAAACCTACCATTAAAATTATAGACTGATCCTTTCTTTATCAGTGGGCAAACGTACAAAATCAGCAGGGGATCAAATACTTTTTCCCCCCACTGTAGTGAACTAGATGGTTGTTGATGTATAGGCTGAATCATCAGGTCCTGGATCTTCAGCATTGCAGGGCCGGAAGTCAGTTTCTGAAAAGTTTGAGAACCAAGATGAAGATGAAGAAGATGGTTATGGTATGGAAGAAGAGGAAATTGGTGGTCTGATCAATTCAGACGGAGAAGAAATTGGTTGGGATCGTCATCGTATCAGTAAGTGATGGAACGTGGACAGTTTGAATTTTGATGATTCACTCATTATCTAACCCCATACTGTTTCATCAACACAGGACAGAGTGTCAGCCGTCCTTCTGACAGCGAGGAGAGTCCCTCTGCATCAGGAGAACCTGAACAACACCAGGAGAATCACAACAACACAAAGACCAAGTCTCACCACTGCTTTAGATGTGGGAAAGACTTTGCCAACATCTCTAACCTACGACGACACCAGAAGAGACACTCAGGTTGTTGTCTCCACTGAGTGCCTATTAAATGATGAGTTCTAATATGGAATTCCACATGACATTCTTTGATTCCTTTTCATTGATATGTTGTTGTGAACCATTTAGAATTCACTTTGAGGTTGTGTTCCAAATGGCACCCTATTCCCTTTGCAGTGTGCTACTTTTGACCAGAGCCCTATGGGCCCTAGTAGTGAACTAGAGGGAATAGGGTTCCAATTGGGACACAACCCAAATACTGTAAATCTGACTTGACAGGAGAGAGTTCCGAACACAGATCCGACAGCGAAGCCAGGAAGTCCCACTGCTGCCCAGAATGTGGAAGAGACTGTAAGAAGCTATCAGCTCTACAAAAACACATGAAGATCCACACAGGAGAGAAGCCGTACCCTTGCTCCGTGTGTGGGAAACAGTTCCGTGAAAAAACAGCCCTCCGTGACCACCAGAAAGTGCACACGAGAGAAAAACCTTACACTTGCCCCGACTGTGGGAAGAGGTTCGCTCACTCAGGAGCTATGAAGAGACACCTGCTGACGCACACCGGAGAAAAACCTTACTCCTGCTCTGTGTGTGGGAGGAGCTACACCCAGATAGGGCGACTGAGAGAACACGAGCGAACACACAGGTTGGTTCTATGTCAAGTTTAGATGTTCTGCTGTTTAGTCTTTGCTGGCTCCTTTTTAGTCTGCCTATCTTGTCGTATTAGTCATACACATATTTGGGGGCTAAATGGGTTGTAGCCCTTTTTTAAAAAACATTTCTACCGCTGTTGCTGATGCACATCAGATCTGGGCCACAAAACTTCTCAGAGAAGAAGTGCTGATCTAGGATCTGTCCATATAATCTTATTCATTATGATCTATAAGGCTAAACTGATCCGAGATCAGTACTCCTACTCTGAGAGGTGTTGTGAATACGGGCACAGCTCGTTTGTCAAATAATTGGGCAAAAGATCAGAATTAGGCTGCCTGTGTAAACGTACCCTTTGTGATTTCTGTGCGTAATAAAAAGTGGTCTACACATAAAATGCAATTATTATTATTATTATTACAGCGAGGAGAAACACGACTGTTCCGTCTGTTGGAGGAGCTTCTCCAAAGCTACGGCCCTCGTCGCTCACTTCAGGTAAAGCACTTTGGGACAACAACTGATGTTAAATACAATTGTGATACACTGATTCATTCATGAATTGATGTTTTGATTGATTCAGGACCCACACTGGAGAGAGACCCTACAGCTGTGAGGAGTGTGGGAAGAGCTACGTACGAACCCAGAACCTCCGAGCCCATCAGAGGAAAAGTCACAGCAGCTCACTACCAAACCCTGGGACTGGGACAGGGGAAAACCTGGCTGCAGGGGTGAAGAGTGAAGAGGATTCTATTAGTATCAGTGATGAAGAGGAGAAGGAGTTGATGCTAGCAGGGTGGAGGAAAACGAGGACTAGCCTTTCACATTAGGATAGATTCCTCTTTGTGCTGACCATCTCTAGACACTGAATGAATAGAATGGACCAAAACAAGGACTAGCCAACCCCATAGGATTTTCTGCGTCCAAAATGGTACCCTATTCCCTAAATACCAGCCCCTGATCAAAACTAGAGCACTACATAGGAAATATGGTGTCATTTGGGATGCAGATAGCCTTTGTGGTGATGATCTGCAGACAAAGAACCAATAGAATGGACTGTAGTTCTAAATTCCACCAGATGAGGGCAGCAAAGTCGGAGACGAAAATTATTAGTGTTGAGAAATTGAGTTTGATCTAAAATATACACTACATGACCAAAAGTATGTGGACACCTGCTCATCTAACATCTCATTCCAAAATCATTGGCATTAATATGGAGTCGGTCCCAAGTTTGCTGCAATAACAGCCTACACTCTTCTGGGAAGGCTTTCCACTAGATGTTGGAACATTGCTGCAGGGACTTGCTTCCATTCGGCCACAAGAGCATTAGTGAGGTCGGGCACTGATGTTGGGCGATTAGGCCTGGTTCCAATTCATCCCAAAGGTGTTCGATGGGGTTGAGGTCAGGGCTCTGTGCAGGCCAGTCAAGTTCTTCCACACTGATTTCAACAAACCATTTCTGTATGGACCTCACTTTGTGCACGGGGGCATTGTCATGCTGAAACAGGAAAAGGCCTTCCCCAAACTGTTGCCACAAAGTTGGAAGCACAGAATCGTCTAGAATGTCATTGTATGCTGTAGCGTTAAGATTTCCCTTCACTGGAACTAAGGAGCCTAGCCCAAACTATAAAAAACAGCCCCAGACCATTATTCCTTCTCCACCAAACTTTACAGTTGGCACTACAGTATGCATTGGGGCAGGTACCTTACTCCTGGCATCTGCCCAACCTAGATTCATCCGTCGGACTGCCAGATGATGAAGCGTGATTCATCACTCTAGAGAACGCGTTTCCACTGCACCAGAGTCCAATGGTGGTGAACTTTACACCACTCCGCCTGACGCTTGGTATTGAGCATGGTGATCTAAGGCTTGTGTGCGGCTGCTCGGCCATGGAAACCCATTTCATGAAGCTCCCGACAAACATTTATTGTGCTGACGTTGCTTCCAGAGGCGATTTGGAACTCGGTAGTGAGTGTTGCAACCGAGGACAGACGATTTATACACACATCAGCACTCTGCAGTCTTGTTCTGTGAGCTTGTGTGGCCTACCACTTTGCGGCTGAACCGTCTTTGCTCCAAGAAGTTTCCACTTCACAATAACATCACATACAGTTAGTTGACGGTGCCACATTGAAAGTCACTGAGCTCATCAGTAAGGCCATTTTATTATTTTGTCTATGGAGATTGCATGGCTGTGTGCTCGATTTTAAACACCTGTCAGCAACGGATGTGACTTAAATAGCCGGATCCACTAATTTGAAGGGGTGGCCACATACTTTCGTGTGCATAGAAAGGTTGTTTTTATTTTTTTTAACTGCATTGTTGATTAAGGGCTTGTAAGTAAGCATTTCACTGTAAAGTCTACACCTGTTGTATTCAGCATTTCACTGTAAAGTCTACACCTGTTGTATTCAGCATTTCACTGTAAACTCTACACCTGTTGTATTCGGCGCATGTGACTAATACAATTTGATAGTTACGAAAATGATGCGCAGAAGTCCATTTGTTGTTATGATTCTGAACGTCATATAGCAAGCAACAATGACAAGAAGCTGCCATAGTTTCATTTTGTTCTCGATACCATGTCTTGTTTTGACTGATGTCTCATCTACGCTAATATGGCTCAAATTCACTAGCTAGCTAACCAACAACTGTAACGATGTATTTGAGCGATTTGAACAAGTGCTCATTGTGCAAATGTATTCGTTTTCAATAAACATTTGGATAATAAAAATATAGTTTACATATTGTCAACAATATAAGCCTGTTTTTCCCCAAAGTTGCGTCCTCATTGGTAGTTGCTTAATAACCAACCCATCTACTGACCAGGAACATTCCGTTGAACTGACTGAAGACATTCTGTAATTATTCTGTTCTTTTTTGTATACATCTCAATCATTTAAATATGTTAAATTCCTTCACATTTTATCATATTTGTATTTGTCAAAGTTCTGGTGGTGCCAAGAAATAAACCCAGTGCGTTGTAGCCAACACATGCAATACCACTCACTGACTTCTATGCGCAATTAATGTCATGATTGAATAAATACCCATTAAAAACCTGCTCCTTTCCCTAGAATAACGAATCAATGATATTTTAATTAATGTCACTAGGGTCTATGGCAGTTTACCAGGCAGTTGCCCCTCTCCCTCCTTTTACTGCCTTTCTCCTCCAATACGTGGAGGTAGAGCGCCAGAAGCTGCTCACTGACCGAAGAAGAATATCCCGGAAGTAGGTGGATGCAGGCGCTAGTTAGCTAGGTACTTCACTTCAAAATACTGATAAAATATGTCCATATGCCATTTCTGATACGGTTGTGATTGGCATAGACATTCTGTCCAAAAATATTATGTAACTCTAACGAGCTAGACGCGAGGAGGCACAAAACAACTTTGGTAACTTAGCTTGTTTAGCTAACAAGTTAGCTGTCAAATAGTTTCACAACTGACCCGACCCCGTTCTGAGGTGACAGTTGGTTTCAGTGGAAATTTCTCCAAACCCCAAAGTCTACTGAAGAACTGTTGGGTCGATTCACGATGGATGAGGTGAGAAAGCGCACATCCAGTAACAAACGTTCGCAAAGGTAGCTAGCTAGCACCATGGTTTGTTGTCATACCAAATGTTAGTGGCTAGTTATCGTAGAATAAAAGGCAAGCGGTCAGTTGATTCCTGGGTTATTGCTCCATCTAATGATCGTTATATTCCACTACTGTGGGTCATGGTAGTAAATGCAATCTTTAGCGATCTGTCAGATTCATATTATAGGCCGCAGATTTATCCCTGACTAAAGACCACGTGACCTGGCCAGGAACACTCTGGGCCTTGTGGAGCGTTTCCTGATCAGATCGTATTGGCCTGTTCCAAGTGACACCCGATTGCCTATATAGTGCACTGCTTTTGACCAGGGTCCATAGGACTGAAGTACTGTACTATATAGCCATTTGGAAAGGATACATTGTCAGGGTAAAACTCATGGTCGTAGTAGTATAATAATACTAGTTAACATCAGACATCCCTCTGTTCCATCATTGTATCTGTGGCAGATAGCCTAGCGGTTACAAGCATTGGGACAGTCACTAGTTAGAATTTTATTTATTTTATTTAACTAGGCAAGTCAGTTAAGAACAAATTCTTATTTACAATGACAGCCTACACCGGCCAAACCCAGACGACGCTGGGCCAGTTGTGCGGCGCCCTATGGGACTCCCAATCACAGCTGGTTGTGATACAGCCTGGATTCGAACCAGGGTGTCTGTAGTGACGCCTCTAGCACTGAGATACAGTGCATTAGACCGCTGCGCCACTCGGGAGCCACTTGGAATCCCCTAGCCGACTTGGTGAATCTGTTGATGTGCCCTCGAGCAAGGCACTTAACCCTAACTGCTCCTGTAAATCGGTCTGGATTAGAGTGTCTGTTAAATGACTAAAATGTAAATTAAACATTTATTGTAGGACGGTGATGGCAGATCCAGCCTGTCTAACTCCTGTCCCACTCGACCTAAACCCACACAGTCACCAGTTCCTGTCAGGAACCAGAGAACACTGCAGGGTCCCAAGCTGCTAAAAGTTGACTGGGATTCTCTTTTTAGTAAGTTGGAATAGTTCGGAATGTTTTGAATTTGAATTTTTGGGACAGAATAGTCATCCAACAGAAAATTACTTATCGTTGAATGATTTACGTTCATCTAACTCAGTGTTTTTCAATCCTGGTCCTGGGACCCAAAGGGGCGCACGTTTGAGTTTTTGCCATCCACTCACACACTTTCAACTAATCAACTCATCATCAACCCTTGATTTGAATCAGGTGTTTTGCCCTAGCACTAAAAAACCTCAAATGTGCACCCATTTGGGTCCCTGGGACCAGGATTGAGAAACACTGATATAACCCAGATATGTTGAATTCATGAATTTCCACCAATAAAACTAAAGTTATAACGCATTAGTGCTATCATTCACACAGGAGAGATACAACCTCCATCAGGAGCAGCTAAACAACACCAGGAGAATCAGCAGAAATCAAAGACATTTCACGCCTGTCCAGTGTGTGGAAGACACTGCCAAAAGTTATCCATACTGCAGATCCACATGAGAATCCACACAGGAGAGAAGCCGTACCCCTGCCCCGACTGTGGCAAGAAGTTCGCTCACCTGGGAGCCATGAGACGACACCACCTCACACACACGGGAGAGAAGCCTTACTCCTGCTCTGTGTGTGGGAAGAGTTTCACCCAATCGGGACATCTGAAAGAGCACCAACAGTCTCACTCCGGAGAGAAGCACCACTGTCTGATCTGTCTGAAACAGTATATCAGAGCAGAAGATCTGAAGATTCACCACAGAGTTCACACGGGAGAAAGGCCCTACCGCTGTGCAGAATGTGGCAAGAGCTACATCAGATCAAAGAATCTCCGGGCTCACAAGCTGACTCACCAGAGGACAGGAGGTGGTGGTAAAAGTGACAGGGAGAGGGAGATGGCAGCTACTATCCAGGGTGAGTTGGAAGATCATTTATTAATAATAAACAATGCATAAAGGACTGAGGGTGTCCCGAACAGAGTGAGCCTAGACCTGGACTAAGAAGAGCTTTTAATGGAGAATCTCTTTTGAGAATGCTTGTTAGTCCAGGACTAGGCCCATTCTGTGTCTGGGAAACTGTCTCCAGGAGGTTTTCCTGACCACATGGCCTGACCTGATGATGATTAGTTCTACATTTAGACAAAAGATGCCTGTACATCAATAGCTGTGTCATAAATTAACAAACAGATGTCTTTCTCTCTGCCTGCCAGTGAAAGTGAAGGAGGAGGTTGGTGGTTTTATCAATGCTGAAGGAGAGGAAGTTGGCTGGAGTTTCCCTGATCTCAGTAAGTAGAGGCATAATGGTAACACAATCACTTGTATCGGTTGTGTGTTCCAGTTGACACCCTGTTCCATTTATAGTGCACTTCTTTTGACCAGAGCCCTGTGGGGAATACGGTGCCATTTTGGACACAACCTAGACCTAGATCACTTGTTGGCTTATTTACCCACCCAATTATTTAACTCACAAATTATCTCCACAGGATCTGTAATACCAACCTATCTCTACAGGAGAGAGTCCTGTCCATGTCTCTGGTAGTCTCATTATAACCCATAATACCAACCTATCTCTACAGGAGAGAGTCCTGTCCATGTCTCTGGTAGTCTCATTATAACCCATAATACCAACCTATCTCTACAGGAGAGAGTCCTGTCCATGGCTCTGGTAGTCTCATTATAACCCATAATACCAACCTATCTCTACAGGAGAGAGTCCTGTCCATGTCTCTGGTAGTCTCATTATAACCCATAATACCAACCTATCTCTACAGGAGAGAGTCCTGTCCATGTCTCTGGTAGTCTCATTATAACCCATAATACCAACCTATCTCTACAGGAGAGAGTCCTGTCCATGGCTCTGGTAGTCTCATTATAACCCATAATACCAACCTATCTCTACAGGAGAGAGTCCTGTCCATGGCTCTGGTAGTCTCATTATAACCCATAATACCAACCTATCTCTACAGGAGAGAGTCCTGTCCATGGCTCTGGTAGTCTCATTATAACCCATAATACCAACCTATCTCTACAGGAGAGAGTCCTGTCCATGGCTCTGGTAGTCTCATTATAACCCATAATACCAACCTATCTCTACAGGAGAGAGTCCTGTCCATGTCTCTGGTAGTCTCATTATAACCCATAATACCAACCTATCTCTACAGGAGAGAGTCCTGTCCATGTCTCTGGTAGTCTCATTATAACCCATAATACCAACCTATCTCTACAGGAGAGAGTCCTGTCCATGGCTCCGGTAGTGAAGGAGGAAGTCCCCCTACATCAGACATCAACAAGGTGGGAGAACAAATGACCAACTTTTTATGAGATTAAATGTATTTATTAGAAATACTACACAGGGAACCTAATGTAATAGTTTTCAGGTCTTGAAAAGATTGAACATAAATCTTGTATTGTGTTTATAAATAGAGTTCTAACATGGTTATTGATGTTGTTATGTTTTCATTGTAGGATCCTGGTGACCAATCCAGCACCAAAGCTATAGAGTCCCAGGGTCCTGATCCAAGACATGAGGAGGACATCACTCCAACACCTGGGATGAACATTGATATTGTAGAAGAGGAGGAAGTCAAAGAGGAGGATGAAGTTGGTGGTTTCATAAATTCTGAAGGAGAAGAATTTGACTGGGATTCTGTTCAACATAGTAAGTGGAGGCAGAATGCTGACTGTTCTTTAGTTGACTGGGATTCTGTTCAACATAGTAAGTGGAGGCAGGATGCTGACTGTTCTTTAGTTGACTGGGATTCTGTTCAACATAGTAAGTGGAGGCAGAACGCTGACTGTTCTTTAGTTGACTGGGATTCTGTTCAACATAGTAAGTGGAGGCAGAATGCTGACTGTTCTTTAGTTGACTGGGATTCTGTTCAACATAGTAAGTGGAGGCAGGATGCTGACTGTTCTTTAGTTGACTGGGATTCTGTTCAACATAGTAAGTGGAGGCAGAACGCTGACTGTTCTTTAGTTGACTGGGATTCTGTTCAACATAGTAAGTGGAGGCAGGATGCTGACTGTTCTTTAGTTGACTGGGATTCTGTTCAACATAGTAAGTGGAGGCAGAACGCTGACTGTTCTTTAGTTGACTGGGATTCTGTTCAACATAGTAAGTGGAGGCAGGATGCTGACTGTTCTTTAGTTGACTGGGATTCTGTTCAACATAGTAAGTGGAGGCAGAACGCTGACTGTTCTTTAGTTGACTGGGATTCTATTCAACATAGTAAGTGGAGGCAGAATGCTGACTGTTCTTTAGTTGACTGGGATTCTGTTCAACATAGTAAGTGGAGGCAGAATGCTGACTGTTCTTTAGTTGACTGGGATTCTGTTCAACATAGTAAGTGGAGGCAGAATGCTGACTGTTTTTTAGTTGACTGGGATTCTGTTCAACATAGTAAGTGGAGGCAGAATGCTGACTGTTCTTTAGTTGACTGGGATTCTATTCAACATAGTAAGTGGAGGCAGAATGCTGACTTTTCTTTAGTTGACTGGGATTCTGTTCAACATAGTAAGTGGAGGCAGAACGCTGACTGTTCTTTAGTTGACTGGGATTCTGTTCAACATAGTAAGTGGAGGCAGAATGTTGACTGGGATTCTGTTCAACATAGTAAGTGGAGGCAGAATGCTGACTGTTCTTTAGTTGACTGGGATTCTATTCAACATAGTAAGTGGAGGCAGAATGCTGACTGTTCTTTAGTTGACTGGGATTCTATTCAACATAGTAAGTGGAGGCAGAACGCTGACTGTTCTTTAGTTGACTGGGATTCTGTTCAACATAGTAAGTGGAGGCAGAACGCTGACTGTTCTTTAGTTGACTGGGATTCTGTTCAACATAGTAAGTGGAGGCAGAATGCTGACTGTTCTTTAGTTGACTGGGATTCTATTCAACATAGTAAGTGGAGGCAGAATGCTGACTGTTCTTTAGTTGACTGGGATTCTGTTCAACATAGTCAGTGGAGGCAGAACGCTGACTGTTCTTTAGTTGACTGGGATTCTGTTCAACATAGTAAGTGGAGGCAGAATGTTGACTGGGATTCTGTTCAACATAGTAAGTGGAGGCAGAATGCTGACTGTTCTTTAGTTGACTGGGATTCTATTCAACATAGTAAGTGGAGGCAGAATGCTGACTGTTCTTTAATTGACTGGGATTCTATTCAACATAGTAAGTGGAGGCAGAACGCTGACTGTTCTTTAGTTGACTGGGATTCTGTTCAACATAGTAAGTGGAGGCAGAACACTGACTGTTCTTTAGTTGACTGGGATTCTATTCAACATAGTAAGTGGAGGCAGAATGCTGACTGTTCTTTCGTTGACTGGGATTCTGTTCAACATAGTAAGTGGAGGCAGAATGCTGACTGTTCTTTAGTTGACTGGGATTCTGTTCAACATAGTAAGTGGAGGCAGAATGCTGACTGTTCTTTAGTTGACTGGGATTCTGTTCAACATAGTAAGTGGAGGCAGAATGTTGACTGGGATTCTGTTCAACATAGTAAGTGGAGGCAGAATGCTGACTGTTCTTTAGTTGACTGGGATTCTATTCAACATAGTAAGTGGAGGCAGAATGCTGACTGTTCTTTAGTTGACTGGGATTCTGTTCAACATAGTAAGTGGAGGCAGAACGCTGACTGTTCTTTAGTTGACTGGGATTCTATTCAACATAGTAAGTGGAGGCAGAATGCTGACTGTTCTTTAGTTGACTGGGATTCTGTTCAACATAGTAAGTGGAGGCAGAATGCTGACTGTTCTTTAGTTGACTGGGATTCTGTTCAACATAGTAAGTGGAGGCAGAACGCTGACTGTTCTTTAGTTGACTGGGATTCTGTTCAACATAGTAAGTGGAGGCAGAACGCTGACTGTTCTTTAGTTGACTGGGATTCTATTCAACATAGTAAGTGGAGGCAGAATGCTGACTGTTCTTTAGTTGACTGGGATTCTGTTCAACATAGTAAGTGGAGGCAGAATGCTGACTGTTCTTTAGTTGACTGGGATTCTGTTCAACATAGTAAGTGGAGGCAGAATGCTGACTGTTCTTTAGTTGACTGGGATTCTGTTCAACATAGTAAGTGGAGGCAGAACGCTGACTGTTCTTTAGTTGACTGGGATTCTGTTCAACATAGTAAGTGGAGGCAGAATGCTGACTGTTCTTTAGTTGACTGGGATTCTATTCAACATAGTAAGTGGAGGCAGAACGCTGACTGTTCTTTAGTTGACTGGGATTCTATTCAACATAGTAAGTGGAGGCAGAATGCTGACTGTTCTTTAGTTGACTGGGATTCTATTCAACATAGTAAGTGGAGGCAGAATGCTGACTGTTCTTTAGTTGACTGGGATTCTATTCAACATATTAAGTGGAGGCAGAACGCTGACTGTTCTTTAGTTGACTGGGATTCTGTTCAACATAGTAAGTGGAGGCAGAATGTTGACTGGGATTCTGTTCAACATAGTAAGTGGAGGCAGAATGCTGACTGTTCTTTAGTTGACTGGGATTCTATTCAACATAGTAAGTGGAGGCAGAATGCTGACTGTTCTTTAGTTGACTGGGATTCTGTTCAACATAGTAAGTGGAGGCAGAACGCTGACTGTTCTTTAGTTGACTGGGATTCTGTTCAACATAGTAAGTGGAGGCAGAATGTTGACTGGGATTCTGTTCAACATAGTAAGTGGAGGCAGAATGCTGACTGTTCTTTAGTTGACTGGGATTCTATTCAACATAGTAAGTGGAGGCAGAATGCTGACTGTTCTTTAGTTGACTGGGATTCTATTCAACATAGTAAGTGGAGGCAGAACGCTGACTGTTCTTTAGTTGACTGGGATTCTGTTCAACATAGTAAGTGGAGGCAGAACACTGACTGTTCTTTAGTTGACTGGGATTCTATTCAACATAGTAAGTGGAGGCAGAATGCTGACTGTTCTTTCGTTGACTGGGATTCTGTTCAACATAGTAAGTGGAGGCAGAATGCTGACTGTTCTTTAGTTGACTGGGATTCTGTTCAACATAGTAAGTGGAGGCAGAATGCTGACTGTTCTTTAGTTGACTGGGATTCTGTTCAACATAGTAAGTGGAGGCAGAATGTTGACTGGGATTCTGTTCAACATAGTAAGTGGAGGCAGAATGCTGACTGTTCTTTAGTTGACTGGGATTCTATTCAACATAGTAAGTGGAGGCAGAATGCTGACTGTTCTTTAGTTGACTGGGATTCTGTTCAACATAGTAAGTGGAGGCAGAACGCTGACTGTTCTTTAGTTGACTGGGATTCTGTTCAACATAGTAAGTGGAGGCAGAATGCTGACTGTTCTTTAGTTGACTGGGATTCTATTCAACATAGTAAGTGGAGGCAGAATGCTGACTGTTCTTTAGTTGACTGGGATTCTGTTCAACATAGTAAGTGGAGGCAGAATGTTGACTGGGATTCTGTTCAACATAGTAAGTGGAGGCAGAATGCTGACTGTTCTTTAGTTGACTGGGATTCTGTTCAACATAGTAAGTGGAGGCAGAATGCTGACTGTTCTTTAGTTGACTGGGATTCTGTTCAACATAGTAAGTGGAGGCAGAATGTTGACTGGGATTCTGTTCAACATAGTAAGTGGAGGCAGGATGCTGACTGTTCTTTAGTTGACTGGGATTCTATTCAACATAGTAAGTGGAGGCAGAACGCTGACTGTTCTTTAGTTGACTGGGATTCTATTCAACATAGTAAGTGGAGGCAGAATGCTGACTGTTCTTTAGTTGACTGGGATTCTATTCAACATAGTAAGTGGAGGCAGAATGCTGACTGTTCTTTAGTTGACTGGGATTCTGTTCAACATAGTAAGTGGAGGCAGAACGCTGACTGTTCTTTAGTTGACTGGGATTCTGTTCAACATAGTAAGTGGAGGCAGAATGCTGACTGTTCTTTAGTTGACTGGGATTCTATTCAACATAGTAAGTGGAGGCAGAATGCTGACTGTTCTTTCGTTGACTGGGATTCTGTTCAACATAGTAAGTGGAGGCAGAATGTTGACTGGGATTCTGTTCAACATAGTAAGTGGAGGCAGAATGCTGACTGTTCTTTAGTTGACTGGGATTCTGTTCAACATAGTAAGTGGAGGCAGAATGTTGACTCGGATTCTGTTCAACATAGTAAGTGGAGGCAGAATGCTGACTGTTCTTTAGTTGACTGGGATTCTGTTCAACATAGTAAGTGGAGGCAGAATGCTGACTGTTCTTTAGTTGACTGGGATTCTGTTCAACATAGTAAGTGGAGGCAGAATGCTGACTGTTCTTTAGTTGACTGGGATTCTATTCAACATAGTAAGTGGAGGCAGAATGCTGACTGTTCTTTAGTTGACTGGGATTCTATTCAACATAGTAAGTGGAGGCAGAACGCTGACTGTTCTTTAGTTGACTGGGATTCTATTCAACATAGTAAGTGGAGGCAGAACGCTGACTGTTCTTTAGTTGACTGGGATTCTATTCAACATAGTAAGTGGAGGCAGAATGCTGACTGTTCTTTAGTTGACTGGGATTCTATTCAACATAGTATGTGGAGGCAGAATGCTGACTGTTCTTTAGTTGACTGGGATTCTGTTCAACATAGTAAGTGGAGGCAGAATGCTGACTGGGATTCCGTTCAACATAGTAAGTGGAGGCAGAATGCTGACTGGGATTCTGTTCAACATAGTAAGTGGAGGCAGAATGCTGACTGTTCTTTAGTTGACTGGGATTCTGTTCAACATAGTAAGTGGAGGCAGAATGCTGACTGGGATTCTGTTCAACATAGTAAGTGGAGGCAGAATGCTGACTGGGATTCTGTTCAACATAGTAAGTGGAGGCAGAATGCTGACTGGGATTCTGTTCAACATAGTAAGTGGAGGCAGAATGCTGACTGTTCTTTAGTTGACTGGGATTCTGTTCAACATAGTAAGTGGAGGCAGGATGCTGACTGTTCTTTAGTTGACTGGGATTCTGTTCAACATAGTAAGTGGAGGCAGAACGCTGACTGTTCTTTAGTTGACTGGGATTCTGTTCAACATAGTAAGTGGAGGCAGAACACTGACTGTTCTTTAGTTGACTGTGATTCTGTTCAACATAGTAAGTGGAGGCAGGAAGCTGACTGTTCTTTAGTTGACTGGGGTTCTGTTCAACATAGTAAGTGGAGGCAGGAAGCTGACTGTTCTTTAGTTGACTGGGATTCTATTCACCCTATCTCCTATGAAGTGCACTACTTGTTGACCAGGGTCCTGGACAAAGTGGATGCACTTGATAGAGAATAAGGTACCATTTGGGATACGGCCTGTGAATGAAAGTCGACTCACTTGCCTCGATACCTAACCCACTGTTATTCACACAGGAGAGAGCCCCAACTGTGGCTTAGACAGCAAAGCGAGTCCCGCTACATCAGAACATCGTGAACACCATGAGAGTCCCAAACCTAAGACGTCCCACTGCTGCTCAGTGTGTGGCAGAGAGTGCTACAAGCTTTCGGTACTACAGATCCACATGAGAATCCATACGGGAGAGAAGCCGTACCCCTGCCCCAACTGTGGCAAGAAGTTCGCTCACCTGGGAGCCATGAGACGACACCTACTCACACACACGGGAGAGAAGCCTTACTCCTGCCCTGTGTGTGGGAAGAGTTTCACCCAATCAGGACATCTGAGGGAGCACCAGCAGTCTCACAGTGGAGAGAAGCCTCACCTGTGTCTGGTCTGTGGGAGAGGGTTCTCTAGAGCGTCAGACCTCAGGATACACCACAGAGTTCACACAGGGGAGAGGCCGTACAGCTGCGACTACTGTGGGAAGAGATACGGCCGCTGTCAGAAGCTACGGGCTCACCAGCGAACACACCACAGTGACAGGACCCACGCTGATACTGGAGAGGAGACGGAGTGAATAACCAGGAGGCTTTGAACATAAGACATGATAAGCTTAGTATTCCTATAGGTGATGTTAGCCGGCTGGACAAAAACAATGATACACTTTGGTCACCATCAGACAGGAGAACAATAGACTCCATTGGAATAGACATAGTTCTAAATTCCACCTAAACGATTCACAGAATTCTGATGCAGGACACAGGCTGCGGGGGAGGGGACAGACGCTGGGTGAAGATTCCCACAAGTTCCCCTGCCTGAATCCTAACCTTAACCATTAGTGGGGGAGATGCAAAACTGACCAGCGTCTCGGGGCAACTTCACCCTACTCCGTTGGGGGAAAGAATGGGGAGGCTTTATCAGTGTTGACAGTAGAACTATGGGTGGGTGTTAGTAGGGTGGACAAACACAACTATTAAACTTATGATGAAGAACGATAGGCTCGGTTAGAACAATTACAATGGACATGGTTGTAAATTCCACTTGAAGGAAGCACCCAGTTCTGATCGAGACATGAAATAACCAGTGCCGTCTTTAGTTTGTTATTGAACTTGAACCAGAGAAAGGGAACCCAAAATGGCCTCTAGACGGTGTTCTAAATTGGAATCGTGGAATGCTTGTTCTCTGTCCACCCCATCCTGTGTGAGGAACCCAGTTCAAATGATTGTTTAAAAAAAAATGTTGATATAATAATTCTGTTCTTTATTGGATGACATCCAAATGATGTTCAGTCGCAGGACATTTGATGACAGAGAGCGAGCTATGGCTCCGTCCATGATTTCATTCAGTTCTTTACGCCGCTATAAGAGAGTAAACAAAGGTGTGTCATGGTGATTGAATAAATAGGTTACAAAAACCTGCCTCTTAACTTTTTATCTATTAAAAAATCAGTTTCTGTTTTCGGGACCATTTTATGCAAACTCTTTTCACACTACTGAGCCAAGCTGATGGAGATCAAGAATAAGGTTTTATCTGCTGTGCCTGAAGACGGCCTTGGTAAACGTGGGCTTTATACGGCGTGCAGAAAATGTAACAGGGCTGTATTGAAGTGTTTACTATGATTACAGCAGGGGAACTGTCAGTATACTCAGTTGAACTGTTGGCGATGATAGTCGCCCTCCAACCTGTTAGAACTATAGTATGCTCAGATTCTCTGTCTGTCTTGAATAGTTTATCATCTGGTAAATCTGATAGGAGTGAACTACTATTGGAGGTATTCATGTTATTATGAAGAATTGAGAGAATGGGTGTAGTATTCTCTCAATACTATACGCTGCAACTCCCCAACGGGCTCAGGAGAGGCGAAGGTCGCCAAGCTGCGCTTCTTAACACCTGCTCGTTTAACCCGGAAGCCAGCTGCTCCAATGTGTCAGAGGAAACATCGTTAACTTATGACCGAAGTCAGCCTACAGGCGCCCCGCCCGCCACAAGGAGTCTCTAGAGCGCGATGAGCCAAGTAAAGCCCCCCCCCCCGGCCAAGCCCTCCTCTAACCTGGACGATACTGGGCCAATTGTGCGCCGCCCTATGGGACTCCCGGTCACGGCCGGTTGTGACTGGGTCAAACCCCAGGCTGTAGTGACACTGCAACACTGCGATGCAGTGCCTTAGACTGCTGTGCCACTTGGGAGGCCAGTAGTGGTATTCTGCTGGGCCCCAGCACATTCGGGTGTGGAAGGGAATGAAATTGTAGACCAGTTAGCCAAAAGAGTTTTGAAATGAGATATAATTGATATTAACGTTCCACTGGGTAGAGGTGAGGCCAAATGTAAGATCAGAGCCATTTTGAGCCCGAGGGCCGGCATTTATATGCCCTCTACAGAAAGGTCAGTGGACCAAGGTTCAAAGGTCAGATTAGGAAGGAAGAGGTGGTGATTGCGCTTAGGACATTAACATTGAACTCATCATTACTCATCATTCACATCAGCATGTGAATGGTTTGTGTCTGGAGTGTACGGTCGATGAAACGGTGGAGCATGTGTTGTTATATTGTCTTAAGTATGTTGAACAGAGGGAAAGATTGAAGTGTAGGGTCATTGAGGTTGGACGGGGATTTGGGGGATGGGGAGGGTCTATTAGAAGTTAGTAGAGCTATTTTTGTATTTTCTCAGAAGTACTGAGGTAGGAGGATTTAGAAGTTAGTAGGGCTCTTTTTTATTTTCTCAGAAGCACTGAGGTAGGAGGATTTAGAAAAGTTGTAAACCGTGATTGACCCTCCAGCAGCACAGTAGGTGGCGGCACCTTTAACGTTGGTTTGAGGACCGAGTGGTGCAGCGGTCTAAGGCACTGCATCTCAGTGCAAGAGGCATCACTACAGTCCCTGATTGGGAGTCCCATAGGGCAGCGCACAATTGGCCCAGTGTCATCCGGGTTTGGCCGGGGTAGGCCATCATTGTAAATAAGAATTTGTTCTTAACTGACTTGCCTAGTTAAATAAAGTTTAAATAAAAAAATATATACAGTTGTGGCCAAAAGTTTTGAGAATGACACAAGTATTAATTTCCATGAAGTTTACTGCTTCAGTGTCTTTAGCCTTCCCTGTAGCTCAGTTGGTAGAGCATGGTGTTTGCAATGCCAGGGTTGTGGGTTCGATTCCCACGGGGGGCCAGCACAGAAGAAAAAAAAAATGTATGAAATGTATGCATTCATTACTGTAAGTCGCTCTGTATAAGAGCGTCTGCTAAATGACTAAAAATGTAAAAAAAATGTAAATGTCTTTAGATATTTTTGCCAGATGTTACTATGGAAAACTGAAGTATAATTACAAGCATTTCATAAATGACAAAGGCTTTTATTGACAATTACATGAAGTTGATGATGCAAAGAGTCAATATTTGCAGTGTTGACCCTTCTTTTTCAAGACCTCTGCAATCCGCCCTGGCATGCTGTCAATTAACTTCTGGGCCACATCCTGACTGATGGCAGCCCGAGCCACTTAGTTATCACTTTTGCCTTTTGGCAAGGTGCTCCATCATGCTGGAAATGGCATTGTGGACAATTCTACTCTGGACGGTTCTGACTTAGAATATGTGGACAACTACAAATACCTAGGTGTCTGGTTAGACTGTAAACTCTCCTTCCAGACTCACATCAAACATCTCCAATCCAAAGTTAAATCTAGAATTGGCTTCCTATTTTGCAACAAAGCATCCTTCACTCATGCTGCCAAACATACCCTCGTAAAACTGACCATCCTACCAATCCTCGACTTCGGCTATGTCATTTACAAAATAGCCTCCAATACCCTACTCAATCAATTGGACGCAGTCTATCACAGTGCCATCCGTTTTGTCACCAAAGCCCCATATACTACCCACCACTGCGACCTGTACGCTCTCGTTGGCTGGCCCTCGCTTCATACTCGTTGCCAAACCCACTGGCTCCAGGTCATCTACAAGACCCTGCTAGGTAAAGTCCCCCCTTATCTCAGCTCGCTGGTCACCATAGCAGCACCCACCTGTAGCGCGCACTCCAGCAGGTATATCTCACTGGTCACCCCCAAAGCCAATTCCTCCTTCGGCCGCCTCTCCTCCAGTTCTCTGCTGCCAATGACTGGAACGAACTACAAAAGTCTCTGAAACTGGAAACACTTATCTCCCTCACTAGCTTTAAGCACCAGCTGTCAGAGCAGCTCACAGATTACTGCACCTGTACATAGCCCATCTATAATTTAGCCCAAACTACTACCTCTTCCCCTACTGTATTTATTTATTTATTTATTTTGCTCCTTTGCACCCCATTATTTCTATTTCTACTTTGCACTTTCTACCACTACAAATCTACCATTCCAGTGTTTTAATTGCTATATTGTATTTACTTCGCCATCATGGCCTTTTTTGCCTTTACCTCCCTGATCTCACCTCATTTGCTCACATTGTATATAGACTTATTTTTCTACTGTATTATTGATTGTATGTTGTTTTACTCCATGTGTAACTAACTCTGTGTTGTTGTATGTGTCAAACTGCTTTGCTTTATCTCGGCCAGGTCGCAGTTGTAAATGAGAACTTGTTCTCAACTTGCCTACCTGGTTAAATAAAGGTGAAATAAAAATTTTAAAAATAATTGTTCATCACCAAACTGTTCCTGGATGGTTGGGAGAAGTTGCTCTCGGAGGATGTGTTGGTACCATTCTTTATTCATGACTGTGTTCTTAGGCAAAATTGTGAGTGAGCCCACTCCCTTGGCTGAGAAGCAACACCACACATGAATGGTCTCAGGATGCTTTACTGTTGGCATGACACAGGACTGATGGTAGCGCTCACCTTGTCTTCTCCGGACAAGCTTTTTTTCCGGATGCCCCAAACAATCGGAAAGGGGATTCATCAGAGAAAATGACTTTACCCCAGTCTTCAGCAGTCCAATCCCTGAACCTTTTGCAGAATATCAGTCTGTCCCTGATGTTCTTCATGGAGAGAAGTCACTTCTTTGCTGCCCTTGACACCAGGCCATCCTCAAAAAGTCTTTGCCTCACTGTGCGTGCAGATGCACTCACACCTGCCTGCTGCCATTCCTGGGCAAGCTCTGTACTGGTGGTGCCCCGATCCCACAGCTGAATCAACTTTAGGAGATGGTCCTGGCGCTTGCTGGACTTTCTTGGGCGCCCTGAAGCCTTCTGCATTAATGCAGTGGAAATGTTAATTAATTGCAATTCATCTGATCACTCTTCAAAACATAACAACAGTATATGCAAATTGCCATCATACAAACTGAGGCAGATTCCTGCAGGTTGTAAGCGCCTTGTATTGCCTGCCTTCTCACTCCTGTACACAAGGTGGCGCTATTGCACCAGGTAGTAACGCAGACAGTCGGCTTATTTCCCTCTCTTCAAAACAGGCTAGCTAGTTACTGTTAAAATGGCAACATATAGGATGTCTGCATCTATTGCCTTCGTTTACATGGCTGGTTAGGTTTCAAATCGTTTCACGACCAGTAAATTGTTCAACTTACGTGAGTGACCTCGAGCTGAAGTGAACGTAAAAGAACAACAATCAATAACATGTCGGCAGAATTCACTCCTCCCGGTTCTGACCGACCCACAATGGACGAGGTAAGACACGGGAGGGACGACTGCCCGTTAGCTAGCCAGCCAAATCTACTAACATTGTCCTAGCCCTTCGGACTCGAATGCCTCACATGACATGAATGGGCAAGCTTTGTCCCAAATCGGGTTGTGAAAACTTCATTGCTGTTATTGCAAGACAATGCGTGACAGAGTTGGATTAATACCACAGACAGGTTATGCCAGGTCCGTTTATGCTCAGTCATCTGAAAACTGATTTGAGTGTAGTTGTCAATGTTACAAAGTATCAAGCTGGCAGTTTGTTTACTGCTGCTGCTCAGTCAGTCTGCAGTCGCAACTTTGACACAATGCCACTGGGTTTTGCTTTAGGATTAACTGGACAGGGAGGGTCTGAGGTCAGTATTCTTACTGTTAGATGCTTTGTGAAATACAGGCCCTGATTCCCTGATCAAAGTATTGGACACTCATATAGTCTACCACAGCAAAACGCTCGTATAGTCTACCACAACAAAACGCTCTTATAGTCTACCACAACAAAACACAGATTATGGGCTACCACAACAAAACGCTCATATAGTCTACCACAACAAAACACTCATATAGTCTACCACAACAAAACGCTCGTATAGTCTACCACAACAAAACGCTCATATAGTCTACCACAACAAAACGCTCATATAGTCTACCACAACAAAACGCTCGTATAGTCTACCACAACAAAACGCTCATATAGTCTACCACAACAAAACGCTCGTATAGTCTACCACAACAAAACGCTCATATAGTCTACCACAACAAAACACTCATATAGTCTACCACAACAAAACACTCATATAGTCTACCACAACAAATCACTCATATAGTCTACCACAACAAAACACTCATATAGTCTACCACAACAAAACACTCATATAGTCTACCACAACAAAACACTCATATAGTCTACCACAGCAAAACTCATATAGTCTACCACAACAAATCACTCATATAGTCTACCACAACAAAACACTCATATAGTCTACCACAACAAAACACTCGTATAGTCTACCACAACAAAACACTCGTATAGTCTACCACAACAAAACACTCGTATAGTCTACCACAACAAAACGCTCGTATAGTCTACCACAACAAAACGCTCGTATAGTCTACCACAACAAAACGCTCGTATAGTCTACCACAACAAAACGCTCGTATAGTCTACCACAACAAAACACTCATATAACACTCCAGGTCATCTACAAGACCCTGCTAGGTAAAGTCCCCCCTTATCTCCGCTCACTGGTCACCATAGCAGCACCCACCTGTAGCACGCGCTCCAGCAGGTATATCTCTCTGGTCACCCCTAAAGCCAACTCCTCCTTTGGTCGTCTCTCCTTCCAGTTCTCTGCTGCCAATGACTGGAACGAACTACAAAAATCTCTGAAATTGGAAACACTTATCTCCCTCACTAGCTTTAAGCAACAGCTGTCAGAGCAGCTCACAGATTACTGCACCTGTACATAGCCCATCTATAATTTAGCCCAAACTACTACCTCTTCCCCTACTGTATTTATTTATTTTATTTATTTTGCTCCTTTGCACCATATTATTTATATTTGAACTTTCTTCAAACTACAAATCTACCATTCCAGTGTTTTTCTTGCTATACTTTATTTACTTTGCCACCATGGCATTTTTTTGCTTTTACCTCCCTTATCTCACATCATTTGCTCACATTGTATATAGTCTTATTTTTTTTTCTACTGTATTATTGACTGTATGTTGTTTACTCCATGTGTAACTCTGTGTTTTTGTATGTTGTCAAACTGCTTTGCTTTATCTTGGCCAGGTCGCAATTGTAAATGAGAACATGTTCTCAACTTGCCTACCTGGTTAAATAAAGGTGAAATAAAATAAATAAATAAAAATATAGTCTACAACAACAAAACGCTCATATGGTCTACCACAACAAAACGCTCGTATAGTCTACCACAACAAAACGCTCATATAGTCTACCACAACAAAACGCTCGTATAGTCTACCACAGCAAAATACAGATTATGGTCTACCACAACAAAACGCTCGTATAGTCTACCACAACAAAATGCACATATAGTCTACCACAACAAAACGCGCATATAGTCTACCACAACAAAACGCTCGTATAGTCTACCACAGCAAAACGCTCGTATAGTCTACCACAGCAAAACGCTCGTATAGTCTACCACAGCAAAACGCTCGTATTGTCTACCACAGCAAAACGCTCGTATTGTCTACCAC
Organism: Salmo trutta; assembly: GCF_901001165.1. Lineage (NCBI taxonomy): Eukaryota > Metazoa > Chordata > Actinopteri > Salmoniformes > Salmonidae > Salmo > Salmo trutta. The sequence goes on from NC_042994.1 coordinate 29,113,264, forward strand.
AGCAAAACGCGCATATAGTCTACCACAACAAAACGCTCGTATAGTCTACCACAACAAAACGCTCGTATAGTCTACCACAGCAAAACGCTCGTATAGTCTACCACAGCAAAACACAGATTATGGGCTACCACAACAAAACGCTCGTATAGTCTACCACAACAAAACGCTCGTATAGTCTACCACAGCAAAACACAGATTATGGGCTACCACAACAAAACGCGCGTATAGTCTACCACAACAAAACACGCATATAGTCTACCACAACAAAACGCGCATATAGTCTACCACAACAAAACGCTCGTATAGTCTACCACAACAAAACGCTCGTATAGTCTACCACAACAAAACGCTCGTATAGTCTACCACAACAAAACACAGATTATGGGCTACCACAACAAAACGCTTGTGTATTCTACCACAACAAAACGCTTGTATAGTCTACAAACAACAAAACGCAGATTATGGGCTACCACAACAAAACGCTCGTATAGTCTACCACAACAAAACGCAGATTATGGGCTACCACAACAAAACACTCGTATAGTCTACCACAACAAAACGCAGATTATGGGCTACCACAACAAAACACTTGTATAGTCTACCACAACAAAACACTCATATGGGCTACCGTAACAACACTCATACAGTCTACCACAACAAAACACATGTTCCCCTCTCCAGAACTAGTCAAGGCTGACTTCTGCCCTTCATCCTCTTTTAGGATGATGTTAACAACCAGCCCAGCCTGTCCCCATCCCACAGCCCCCCTGCATCAGGAGAACCTGGTCAAGAGAACCAAACAGAACCAACCAAAACCTTTTCTCACTGTTGTCTGGATTGTGGGAAAGAGTTTTCCCGCCCATGTGACCTGGTGAGTTTGATGGGTTTTATTTGCCAGTTTAAAAAATGACATATACACAGTACATGAAACGTGATGGGATAACACAAAACAAGTCAACTTATTTCCATTGTGTTCCATAAGGTGAGACACCAGAGAGTACACACAGGGGAGAAGCCCTACCCCTGTCCTGACTGTGGCAAGAGGTTCGCCCACTCAGGAGGCCTCCGAGAACATGAGAGGATACACTCCGGAGAGAAGCCTCACTCCTGCTCTGTGTGTGGGAAGAGCTTCACCCAGAAGGGAAGTCTTAGAGTTCACCTACGGACACACACGGGGGAGAGACCTTATTCTTGCTCCGTCTGTGGCAAGAGCTACACCCAAAATGAATTTTTGAAAGTGCACCAGCGAACACACACGGGAGAGAGGCCCTACTCCTGTTCTGTGTGTGGCAAGGGCTTTGCTCAGATAGGAAACTTGAAGAAACACCAGCGGATTCACACCGGGGAGAAGCCTTACCAGTGCCTGGAGTGTGGCGCAAGTTTCACCCAGAAGGACAGCCTGAAGATGCACCAGAGGTCATTTATTTCATTCTTGTTTTCATTTGATCTCCTTGTTGTTTTACTGTAAAGTCTGTTTCAAGTTTAAATGCACTTTGAATCAAGTATGATTTGATTTAGGTCTCATACTGGAGAGAAACCCTGCATCTGCCCCTCGTGCGGGAAGGGTTTCCGTGACAACGGGCACCTGAAAGTCCACTTGAGAGTGCATACAGGTGAGGTTGATTTAACGATCAAAGGATATCAGTGTCTCAACTCTGAGTTGTCCACAATGTGGTTCTTTAATACAACTTGAAACTTTATGCAGCAATTGACAGCATACATTACAGATTTGTCGTATGTACGGGATACACATGGTATACACCGTCCAATGAAATACTGACTTGCAGGTTCCTTCTCAACAATTCAACAACAATAAGAAATAATAAAACATAATAATACGAACATAAAGTAAATGGCTCATTATTATGGAGTGACACTGTCTGTCTGTCTGTCCCACCCACCCACCCGTCTGTCCATCCATCCATCTATCAGGTGAGAAGCCATACACCTGCCCTGACTGTGGGAGACGGTTCAGCCAGGCGGACGTCCTGAAGAGACACCAGATGGTGCATACAGGGGAGAAGCCGTACTTCTGTGCCCTGTGTGGGAGGAGGTTCGCCCAGCCTGCCACTCTGAAGTACCACCTCCGGACCCACGCAAGAGAGAACCAGACAGGAGGTGAGTTCAACAACACTTCCCTTTACAGCCAACATGTTGCCAGAGTAACACATTTCAGGAATGATTTGAATGAACATTCCAGAATGTTACGGCGAAGCTGCCAATAGGTAATTTTTCTATGTATTCAAACTGCAAATGCTAATCTTACTACATGTAATAGAAAGCCTGCATAGCAACATGTATTATTTGTAGTGGCAGTTTAGACAGGAAACAGATACTCATGTTTACCTCACACTGCCTTCTCAGACTGTCGGCCACTTCACTGCCTTTTCAGACTGTCGGCCACTTCACTGCCTTCTCAGACTGTCGGCCACTTCACTGCCTTCTCAGACTGTCGGCCACTTCACTGCCTTCTCAGACTGTCGGCCACTTCACTTCACTGCCTTCTCAGACTGTCGGCCACTTCACTGCCTTCTCAGACTGTCGGCCACTTCACTGCCTTCTCAGACTGTCGGCCACTTCACTGCCTTCTCAGACTGTCGGCCACTTCACTGCCTTCTCAGACTGTCGGCCACTTCACTGCCTTCCCAGACTGTCGGCCACTTCACTGCCTTCCCAGACTGTCGGCCACTTCACTGCCTTCCCAGACTGTCGGCCACTTCACTGCCTTCCCAGACTGTCGGCCACTTCACTGCCTTCTCAGACTGTCGGCCACTTCACTGCCTTCTCAGACTGTCGGCCACTTCACTGCCTTCTCAGACTGTCGGCCACTTCACTGCCTTCTCAGACTGTCGGCCACTTCACTGCCTTCTCAGACTGTCGGCCACTTCACTGCCTTCCCAGACTGTCGGCCACTTCACTGCCTTCCCAGACTGTCGGCCACTTCACTGCCTTCTCAGACTGTCGGCCACTTCACTGCCTTCTCAGACTGTCGGCCACTTCACTGCCTTCCCAGACTGTCGGCCACTTCACTGCCTTCGCAGACTGTCGGCCACTTCACTGCCTTCCCAGACTGTCGGCCACTTCACTGCCTTCCCAGACTGTCGGCCACTTCACTGCCTTCTCAGACTGTCGGCCACTTCCCTGCCTTCTCAGACTGTCGGCCACTTCCCTGCCTTCCCAGACTGTCGGCCACTTCACTGCCTTCCCAGACTGTCGGCCACTTCACTGCCTTCCCAGACTGTCGGCCACTTCACTGCCTTCCCAGACTGTCGGCCACTTCACTGCCTTCCCAGACTGTCGGCCACTTCACTGCCTTCCCAGACTGTCGGCCACTTCACTGCCTTCTCAGACTGTCGGCCACTTCACTGCCTTCTCAGACTGTCGGCCACTTCACTGCCTTCTCAGACTGTCGGCCACTTCACTGCCTTCTCAGACTGTCGGCCACTTCACTGCCTTCTCAGACTGTCGGCCACTTCACTGCCTTCTCAGACTGTCGGCCACTTCACTGCCTTCTCAGACTGTCGGCCACTTCACTGCCTTCTCAGACTGTCGGCCACTTCACTGCCTTCTCAGACTGTCGGCCACTTCACTGCCTTCTCAGACTGTCGGCCACTTCACTGCCTTCTCAGACTGTCGGCCACTTCACTGCCTTCCCAGACTGTCGGCCACTTCACTGCCTTCCCAGACTGTCGGCCACTTCACTGCCTTCCCAGACTGTCGGCCACTTCACTGCCTTCCCAGACTGTCGGCCACTTCACTGCCTTCCCAGACTGTCGGCCACTTCACTGCCTTCCCAGACTGTCGGCCACTTCACTGCCTTCTCAGACTGTCGGCCACTTCACTGCCTTCTCAGACTGTCGGCCACTTCACTGCCTTCTCAGACTGTCGGCCACTTCACTGCCTTCTCAGACTGTCGGCCACCTCACTGCCGACACAAAACAAACAGAATGCTGTTGCTAGCATTCTAACGTTCACAAACCATTTCCCCAGGGTCTCAATGCTGCCCAGTGTGTGGACAGGACCTCCCTACAGAGCAGGCTCTGAGAAAACACCTACAGACACACAATGGGGGACAGGAAGACGGGGAGGAGGAAGTTGGTGGTCTGATCAATTCTGATGGAGAGGACGTCGGCTGGGACCCTTCTCATCTTAGTAAGTGGAGGCAGGTTATTCGTCCCTAATGGCTCCCTGTTCCCTATGTAGTGCACTACTTTACCCTAAGATACATCCCTAATGGCACCCTATTCCCTCCATAACGCACTACTTTACCCTAATATACATCCCTAATGGCACCCTATTCCCTACATAGTGTACTACTTTAGACCATCCATCCTTCCATCAAATGATGAACAGGAGAGAGTCCTGTCCATGGCTCTGGTAGTCTCATTATAACCCATAATACCAACCTATCTCTACAGGAGAGAGTCCTGTCCATGTCTCTGGTAGTCTCATTATAACCCATAATACCAACCTATCTCTACAGGAGAGAGTCCTGTCCATGGCTCTGGTAGTCTCATTATAACCCATAATACCAACCTATCTCTACAGGAGAGAGTCCTGTCCATGTCTCTGGTAGTCTCATTATAACCCATAATACCAACCTATCTCTACAGGAGAGAGTCCTGTCCATGTCTCTGGTAGTCTCATTATAACCCATAATACCAACCTATCTCTACAGGAGAGAGTCCTGTCCATGGCTCTGGTAGTGAAGAAAGTCCTCCTACATCAGACATCAACAAGGTGGGAGAAAATGAGCTTTATACATTTTACTGTAAACTAATGTCATCTATTTCAGGGGCCAAATATATCAAGCATCTCAGAGTTGGAGTGCTGATCTAAGATCAGTTTTGCATTTTAGATTATAAATAATGGACAAGGGGGGACCTGATCCTAGATCATCAGTCCTATTGGATCTGAACAACATCACATGTACAAGGGGACCTGATCCTAGATCAGCACTCCTATTGGATCTGATCTGAACAACATCACATGCACAAGGGGACCTGATCCTAGATCATCACTCCTATTGGATCTGATCTGAACAACATCACATGCACAAGGGGACCTGATCCTAGATCAGCACTCCTATTGGATCTGATCTGAACAACATCACATGCACAAGGGGACCTGATCCTAGATCATCACTCCTATTCTGAGATGTTTTATCAACACAGACCCTGATCTTCAGAGGAAATATTACTTCCTTTATTATTGATCACTGTTTTCATTCTAGAATCCGGGTGACCAATCCAGATCCAAACCCAGGTCACCTGACGACAGAGAGACCTTCAGTCAGACACTGGGTCCTGACGACAGAGAGACCTTCAGTCAGACACTGGGTCCTGACGACAGAGAGACCTTCAGTCAGACACTGGGGATGAACATTAAAGTAGTGGAGGAGGAGGAGCTGGAGGACTTGAGTCAAACTGTTGGGGTGACGGTTAAAGAAGAAGAGGACGAGGAAGTCAGCAGATTCATTCAGTCCCCAGTAGAAGAAGTGGACTGGGAGGCAGTTGAACTTAGTAAGTAGAGGGAGGGAGGCTGTTAAACTTAGTAAGTAGAGGGAGGGAGGCTGTTGAACTTAGTAAGTAGAGGGAGGGAGGCTGTTGAACTTAGTAAGTAGAGGGAGGGAGGCTGTTGAACTTAGTAAGTAGAGGGAGGGAGGGAGGCTGTTGAACTTAGTAAGTAGAGGGGGGGAGGCTGTTGAACTTAGTAAGTAGAGGGAGGGAGGGAGGCTGTTGAACTTAGTAAGTAGAGGGAGGGAGGCTGTTAAACTTAGTAAGTAGAGGGAGGCTGTTGAACTTAGTAAGTAGCGGGAGGGAGGCTGTTGAACTTAGTAAGTAGAGGGAGGGAGGGAGGCTGTTGAACTTAGTAAGTAGAGGGAGGGAGGGAGGCTGTTGAACTTAGTAAGTAGAGGGAGGGAGGGAGGCTGTTGAACTTAGTAAGTAGAGGGAGGGAGGGAGGGAGGCTGTTGAACTTAGTAAGTAGCGGGAGGGAGGCTGTTGAACTTAGTAAGTAGAGGGAGGGAGGCTGTTGAACTTAGTAAGTAGAGGGAGGGAGGCTGTTGAACTTAGTAAGTAGAGGGAGGGAGGCTGTTGAACTTAGTAAGTAGAGGGAGGGAGGCTGTTGAACTTAGTAAGTAGAGGGAGGGAGGGAGGCTGTTGAACTTAGTAAGTAGAGGGAGGGAGGGAGGCTGTTGAACTTAGTAAGTAGAGGGAGGGAGGGAGGCTGTTGAACTTAGTAAGTAGAGGGAGGGAGGCTGTTGAACTTAGAGAAACATGAAGTAATGAGGACTTACTATCTCTGTGCCCCAAATGCCATCCTATCCCCTACTTTAGACCAGAGTTCAATAGGGAATAGGGTGCCATCCTATCCCCTACTTTAGACCAGAGTTCAATAGGGAATAGGGTGCCATCCTGTCCCCTACTTTAGACCAGAGTTCTATGGGGAATAGGGTGCCATCCTATCCCCTACTTTAGACCAGAGTTCAATAGGGAATAGGGTGCCATCCTGTCCCCTACTTTAGACCAGAGTTCTATGGGGAATAGGGTGCCATCCTATCCTCTACTTTAGACCAGAGCTCTATGGGGAATAGGGTACCATCCTATCCCCTACTTTAGACCAGAGTTCAATAGGGAATAGGGTGCCATCCTATCCCCTACTTTAGACCAGAGCTCTATGGGGAATAGGGTACCATCCTATCCCCTACTTTAGACCAGAGCTCTATGGGGAATAGGGTACCATCCTAGCCCCTACTTTAGACCAGAGCTCTATGGGGAATAGGGTGCCATCCTATCCCCTACTTTAGACCAGAGTTCTATGGGGAATAGGGTGCCATCCTATCCTCTACTTTAGACCAGAGCTCTATGGGGAATAGGGTACCATCCTATCCCCTACTTTAGACCAGAGTTCAATAGGGAATAGGGTGCCATCCTATCCCCTACTTTAGACCAGAGCTCTATGGGGAATAGGGTACCATCCTATCCCCTACTTTAGACCAGAGCTCTATGGGGAATAGGGTACCATCCTAGCCCCTACTTTAGACCAGAGCTCTATGGGGAATAGGGTGCCATCCTGTCCCCTACTTTAGACCAGAGTTCTATGGGGAATAGTGTACCATCCTATCCCCTACTTTAGACCAGAGTTCTATGGGCAATAGGGTGCCATCCTATCCCCTACTTTAGACCAGAGTTCAATAGGGAATAGGGTGCCATCCTGACCCCTACTTTAGACCAGAGTTCTATGGGGAATAGGGTGCCATCCTATCCCCTACTTTAGACCAGAGTTCAATAGGGAATAGGGTGCCATCCTGTCCCCTACTTTAGACCAGAGCTCTATGGGGAATAGGGTACCATCCTATCCCCTACTTTAGACCAGAGTTCAATAGGGAATAGGGTGCCATCCTGTCCCCTACTTTAGACCAGAGTTCTATGGGGAATAGGGTGCCATCCTATCCCCTACTTTAGACCAGAGTTCTATGGGGAATAGGGTGCCATCCTATCCCCTACTTTAGACCAGAGCTCTATGGGGAATAGGGTGCCATCCTATCCCCTACTTTAGACCAGAGCTCTATGGGGAATAGGGTACCATCCTATCCCCTACTTTAGACCAGAGCTCTATGGGGAATAGGGTACCATCCTATCCCCTACTTTAGACCAGAGTTCAATAGGGAATAGGGTGCCATCCTATCCCCTACTTTAGACCAGAGCTCTATGGGGAATAGGGTGCCATCCTGTCCCCTACTTTAGACCAGAGTTCAATAGGGAATAGGGTGCCATCCTATCCCCTACTTTAGACCAGAGCTCTATGGGGAATAGGGTACCATCCTGTCCCCTACTTTAGACCAGAGCTCAATAGGGAATAGGGTACCATCCTATCCCCTACTTTAGACCAGAGTTCTATGGGGAATAGGGTGCCATCCTATCCCCTACTTTAGACCAGAGCTCAATGGGGAATAGTGTGCCATTTGGGTAACATCTCAAATCTTAGGTTGCGTCCCAATATGTCCCATATTGTGTACTATATGTAACCTGAACTTACTGTTCCCATAGGAGAGAGTCCTAACCAGTGCTCAGACGGTGAGGAGAGACCTCCCCAGCAGGAGAATCACACAGCTAAAGACCATCACCACACAGAGAACACAATTCTCACTCCTGCTCTGACTCTATTTGAAGGACCTGATCAAAGCTATTGATTATTAAATAATTAGGTTCATTAGCTACTGTATCCTATTGCAGATATTTAATAATTGTGTTTGATTTAATAAATCATGGTTGCAACAACCTGCCAATCATTATGAACTGGGTGGTTTGAGCCTTGAATGCTGATTGGCCTGGTATATAATATAGTATACCACGGGTATTTTTAATTTAACTAGGGAGTCACTGCCTTGTTCAGGGGCAGAACGACAGATTTTTACCTTGTCAGCTCGGGGATTCGATCTTGCAACCTTTCGGTTACTGGTCCAACGCTCTAACCCCTAGGCTACCTGCAGTATGACAAAACATACTGCATTAATTACAATTATTAAGACAGGGCCTCCCTGTCTTCCTACCCGAGTTAGCAATGGAGCCCTGGGCTTCACTTTATCAACCCGGGTCACCCCTCTTGGTACATCTCTGCTTGCCACAGAGGTTAGTTCACTCCTTCCTACTGTTAACACTTTACCGGGTAGTTTGTGACACGGTATACTACCCGTCAGCGGGGGGCTATTTCTGTGTACAACACCAACTAGCAATCCAATATTTATTTATAGTGAGCTCGGGCGCTATTTTAGCGTGTCCAGGTTCTTACTGCGTGTTATCTCGTATTTCACGCAGGATACGTTCAACCGTGGGGTTATACCAGGTTATTTGTATGCGCGCGGCATAGTCTCAGACACTCCTGCTAGCGTTTCTAGTTGACCCGACAACACACTCACGGGTGAGTCACACTCGTTAAATACCTCAAAAGTCTTCTAACTTCTAACATATCAGTCAGCTCCTTCTAACATATCAGTCAGCTCCTTCTAACACATCAGTCAGCTCCTTCTAATACATCAGTCAGCTCCTTCTAACACATCAGTCAGCTCCTTCTAATACATCAGTCAGCTCCTTCTAACACATCAGTCAGCTCCTTCTAACACATCAGTCAGCACCTTCTAATACATCAGTCAGCTCCTTCTAACACATCAGTCAGCTCCTTCTAATACATCAGTCAGCTCCTTCTAACACATCAGTCAGCTCCTTCTAACACATCAGTCAGCTCCTTCTAATACATCAGTCAGCTCCTTCTAACACATCAGTCAGCTCCTTCTAACACATCAGTCAGCTCCTTCTAACACATCAGTCAGCTCCTTCTAACACATCAGTCAGCTCCTTCTAACACATCAGTCAGCTCCTTCTAACACATCAGTCAGCTCCTTCTAACACATCAGTCAGCTCCTTCTAACACATCAGTCAGCTCCTTCTAACACATCAGTCAGCTCCTTCTAACACATCAGTCAGCTCCTTCTAATACATCAGTCAGCTCCTTCTAACACATCAGTCAGCTCCTTCTAACACATCAGTCAGCTCCTTCTAACACATCAGTCAGCTCCTTCTAACACATCAGTCAGCTCCTTCTAATACATCAGTCAGCTCCTTCTAACACATCTCAGCTCCTTCTAACACATCAGTCAGCTCCTTCTAACACATCAGTCAGCTCCTTCTAACACATCAGTCAGCTCCTTCTAATACATCAGTCAGCACCTTCTAATACATCAGTCAGCTCCTTCTAATACATCAGTCAGCTCCTTCTAACACATCAGTCAGCTCCTTCTAACACATCAGTCAGCTCCTTCTAACACATCAGTCAGCTCCTTCTAATACATCAGTCAGCTCCTTCTAACACATCAGTCAGCACCTTCTAATACATCAGTCAGCTCCTTCTAATACATCAGTCAGCTCCTTCTAACACATCAGTCAGCACCTTCTAATACATCAGTCAGCTCCTTCTAATACATCAGTCAGCTCCTTCTAACACATCAGTCAGCTCCTTCTAACACATCAGTCAGCTCCTTCTAATACATCAGTCAGCTCCTTCTAACACATCAGTCAGCTCCTTCTAACACATCAGTCAGCTCCTTCTAATACATCAATCAGCTCCTTCTAACACATCAGTCAGCACCTTCTAACACATCAGTCAGCTCCTTCTAACACATCAGTCAGCTCCTTCTAACACATCAGTCAGCACCTTCTAATACATCAGTCAGCTCCTTCTAACACATCAGTCAGCTCCTTCTAACACATCAGTCAGCTCCTTCTAACACATCAGTCAGCTCCTTCTAACACATCAGTCAGCACCTTCTAATACATCAGTCAGCTCCTTCTAACACATCAGTCAGCTCCTTCTAACACATCAGTCAGCTCCTTCTAACACATCAGTCAGCTCCTTCTAACACATCAGTCAGCACCTTCTAATACATCAGTCAGCACCTTCTAATACATCAGTCAGCTCCTTCTAACACATCAGTCAGCACCTTCTAATACATCAGTCAGCTCCTTCTAACACATCAGTCAGCTCCTTCTAACACATCAGTCAGCTCCTTCTAACACATCAGTCAGCACCTTCTAACACATCAGTCAGCTCCTTCTAACACATCAGTCAGCTCCTTCTAACACATCAGTCAGCTCCTTCTAACACATCAGTCAGCACCTTCTAACACATCAGTCAGCTCCTTCTAACACATCAGTCAGCTCCTTCTAACACATCAGTCAGCTCCTTCTAACACATCAGTCAGCACCTTCTAATACATCAGTCAGCTCCTTATCTGTCTTCCCCAGAATCTCCGCTCCTCTCCCTATCTTTTACATTGGTTTTATACTCCTTAATTCCCCAAGCCCATGCCTCCAAACGTCTTCCAAGAATGATGGAGGCCACTGTGTTCTTGTCTACGGACAACTCCTTCGACCTCATGGCTTGGTTTTTGCTCTGACATTCACTGTCAACTATGGGACCTTATATAGACAGGTGTGTGCCTTTCCAAATTATGTCCAATCAATTGATTTTACCACAGGTGGACAGCAGTCAAGTTGTAGATACATCTCAAGGATGATCAATGGAAACAGGATGCACCTGAGCTCAATTTCAACTCTCATAGCAAAGGGTCTGAATACTAACTAAATAAGATATTTATGTTTTGCAAAAATATTTGGGAAAAAAACTGTTTTGCTTTGTCATTATGGGTTATTGTGTGTAGTTTGATGAATCATTTTTATTTATTTAATACATTTTTGAATAAGGCTGTAATGTAACAAAATGTGAAAAAAGGGAAGGGGTCTGAATACTTTCCAAATGCACTGTATACAAAGGAGGAGAAGGTCTAACCCCAGAGAGAGAGATATGCTGGTGGCTACGACACCGACATGCATTTCTTTATGTCAGATGGCTTCTGTCTGCTCTCCAGAGGGTGGTGCGGTCTGCCCAACGCATCACCGGGGCCAAACTACCTGCCCTCCAGGACACCTACAGCACCCGATGTCACAGGAAGACCAAAAAGATCATCAAGGACAACAACCATCCAAGCCACTACCTGTTCACCCCGCTTTAATCCAGAAGGCGAGGGCAGTACAGGTGCATCAAAGCGGGGACCGAGAGACTAAAAAACAGCTTCTATCTCAAGACCATCAGACTGTTAAACAGCCATCACTAGCATCTTAGAGGCTGCTGCCCTATATATATAGACTTGAAATCACTGGCCACTTTAATAATTGGATCACTAGTCACTTTAATAATGTTTACATATTTTGCATTACTCATCTCATATGTACATACTGTTTTCTTTCCTATTCTACTGTATCTTCTTAGTCTATGCCACTCTGACATTACTCATGTCATATGTATATACTGTATTCCGACTATTCCCAAACTGGGGTGCGCGCAATGCCGTCGGGGTTACGCCAAATAAAAATGAAATGAAACCTTCACTCTTGTGCAGACATTTAGAAACGCAAAATGCCAATTTGAAAAATAAGCCACGGTAGTTTTTTGAGAATTAAGACGACTTTCGAGTAGTAAGACATGTATAAAAGCAACAGATACCATTAATAAGAAGGGGGCTAGAAGCGTCTTATATGGTGAGCTACCGAGTGGCTAGGACAGGCAAGCCCCATGCTATTGTAGAGGATTTAATTCTTCCTGCTGCTGGGACAATGCAGGGGGAAAAGGCCAAAGAAACTATACAGACAATGCCTCCATCAAACAACACTGTTTCACAACGCATCAGTGACATGGCAGGAGATGTTTTGAAACAATTACTGCTTCGCATACAAGCCAGTGAATTCTATGCATTACAGCTGGATGAGTCAACAGACGTGGCGGGCCTGGCACAGCTCCTGGTATATGTCCGTTACGTTTATGGGGGGTCAATTAAGGAAGACATCCTCTTCTGGAAACCAGAACAACAGGACAGCTTTGTGACATTAAATGGACTTTGGTGGTAAAGATGTTTTGGTACTGTACTGATGGCGCAAAAGCCATGACAGGGAGACATAGTGGAGTGGTAACGGGCGTGCAAGCAGTTGCTCCTGACGCCACTTGGGTACACTGCAGCATCCACCGTGAGGCTCTTGCTGCCAAGGGAATGCCTGACAGCTTGAAATATGTTTTGGACACTACAGTGAAAATGGTTAACTTTGTTAAATTAAGGCCCCTGAACTGTCGTTTATTTTCGGCATTATGCAATGATACGGGCAGCGACCATTTAATGCTTTTACAACATACAGAAGTGCGCTGGTTATTAAGGGCCAAAGTATTGACACATTTTTTTTAAATTGAGAGACGAGCTTAAAGTTTTCTTTACTGACCATAATTTTCACTTGTCTGACCGCTTGCATGATGACGAGTTTCTCACACGACTGGCCTATCTGGGTGATGTTTTTTCTCACTGGAATGATCTGAATCTAGGATTACAGGAACTCTCCGCAACTATATTCAATTGTGCGGGACAAAATTGAGGCTAAGAAGTTGGAGTTCTTCTCTGTCTGAATTAACAAGGACAACACATGTCTTTCCATCATTGTATGATTTTTTTTGTGTGCAAATGACCTCAAGCTTACGGACAATGTCAAATGTGATATAGCGAAGCACCTGAGTGAGCTGGGTGCGCAATTACACAAGTACTTTCCCGAAATGGACGACACAAATAATTGGATTCGTTATCCCTTTCATGCCCTGCCTCCAGTCCACTTACCGATATCTGAACAAGAGAGCCTCATCGAAATTGCAACAAGCAGTTCTGTGAAAATTAAATTTAATCAGAAGCCACTGCCAGATTTCTGGATAGGGCTGCGCTCAGAGTATCCTGCCTTGGCAAATCGTGCTGTCAAGACAATGATGCCCTTTGCGACCACGTACCTATGTGAGAGTGGATTCTCGGTACACACTAGCATGGAAACAAAATACAGGCACAGTCTGTGTGTGGGAAATGATTTAAGACTGAGACTCTCTCCAATACAACCCAACATTGCAGAGTTATGTGCATCCTTTGAAGAACACCCTTCTCATTAACCTGTGGTGAGTTATTCACCATTTTTGATGAACAAATAATGTTTTATATGTAAGATGGTTAAATAAAGAGCTAGATTATTGATTATTACATTATTATTTGTGCCCTGGTCCTATAAGAGCTCTTTGTCACTTCCCACGAGCCGGGTTGTGACAAAAACTCACACTCATTCTTATGTTTAATAAATGTATCGTATAGTGTGTGTGTGGCAGGCTTACAATGATGGCAAAAAACAACATTTGAGAGTGCGCTGACCCTGGTGCAAGAGGGGGTACAGCTGGAGGTTGAATATTTGAAGGGGTACTGGACTATAACAAGTTTGGGAAGCACTGCTGTATTCTATACAGATTTAGATGTACAGAAGGAGTGTAATTTGATCATTTGTATAAAGATAAGCATTATATATTGTTAGATTACAGGAGTAACTCTGGTAGGTCTGAAACAGTCTTCCTCACCTCAAGTTCAACTGTCTGAGTCAGTTGGAGCACCAGGGCCACACTGCCTTCATATCATAGGCCTGCAGTAGCTAAAGCTTAATAACAGCCACACCAAACCTTCCCAAACGTTTCTTACCTTCATTAGGGTAATATCAGAAGTAAGTCAAGACGTTGTTTAAAGGGAAAATATGAGCAGAAGAGCGAATGTAACCAGGGGAAAAACTCACTACTCTCCCCACAGCAACAACAAAAAAAGGTTTGCCAACCCTCACTTATTTTGGACCACCCCTTCCCCCGCAGGAAATTTAAATCTGTCTTTTACTGCCCCCAACTGAACTATAGTATAAATCCATTACACTTTGTGATATAAAAGGGGAAACGGGGAAACGGGGAAAAATAAAATCCTATTTTTAATAACCCTTCCAACTAACTCCACACTAATTAAAAACGCACTACCCCATTCCACTGCTTTGACCCTATCAATCAATCAATGAATCAAATGTATTTATGAAGCACTTTTTACATCAGCTGATATCTCAAAGTGCTGTACAGAAACCCAGCCTAAAACCTCAAACAGCAAGCAATGCAGATGTAGAAGCACAGACCCGATCTGCTCCTGCACCAACTCTTCTGAAGTCAAATCTCGTATACCCAAGTTCTACCACAACAATTATTTTCTGTGATTTACGTTCCATTTCTGCAGTTCAGTTGATAACCATTGCTAAGAAGTCAATCTTATTGAAGCATATATCACTCGTTGGCCCATCCCTCTGTGCTGGCACAGATCTACTACCCACTGTGACCCTCTCAGGATCCCTTGACCCAATTATTTATATATAATATATTTTTTAACCTTTATTTAACTAGGCCAGTCAGTTAACAACAAATTCTTACTTACAATGACGATGTCCTACCCATCTTCCTCTACTTTCTTCACTGCCTCAGCATACAGCTTCTGCACTACTCTGACTCTTGCCACCTCAACCTGCCTCTCTCACACCAGACACTTCCAATCCCCAGCAACATGGGCACCCCTACAGTTGACATACACTTTATCCACCAAAACAACACAATCCTCTGTCCAATGCCTTTTATTTTTAACCTTTAGGTAACTAGGCAAGTCGGATAAGAACAAATTGTTATTTACATTGACGGCCTACCCTGGCCAAACCCAGACGACGCTGGGCCAAGTGTGCGCCGCCCTATGGTACTCCCAATCACGGCCTGGATTACTGGGTTCGTTTTTGGAATTATCGGACAGTGAAACTAAAATAGATAGGTAGCTAGCTGATTTATTTATTTCCCAAATAATTTGGTGCTAGCTTAACCAGACGGCTGTAGTAAGTAAGTAATAATTTGGTGCTAGCTTAACCAGACGGCTGTAGTAAGTAAGTAATAATTTGGTGCTAGCTTAACCAGACGGCTGTAGTAAGTAAGTAATAATTTGGTGCTAGCTTAACCAGACGGCTGTAGTAAGTAAGTAATAATTTGGTGCTAGCTTAACCAGACGGCTGTAGTAAGTAAGTAATAATTTGGTGCTAGCTTAACCAGACGGCTGTAGTAAGTAAGTAATAATTTGGTGCTAGCTTAACCAGACGGCTGTAGTAAGTAAGTAATAATTTGGTGCTAGCTTAACCAGACGGCTGTAGTAAGTAAGTAAGTAAAGTAGAGCATTTGCGTGACGTCACGTGCTCAAGAAAGCTCAACCAATCACCCAATGGGTTATTTACGACTCATGAATATTCATGAAATAATTGTATTTTTATTTTAAACAATAAAGTCTTGTTAACTTTCAAACCCACCCCAGTGGCTGGACCCACCCCAGTGCCTGGACCCACCCCAGTGGCTGGACCCACCCCAGTGCCTGGACCCACCCCAGTTCCTGCACCCACCCCAGTGCCTGGACCCACCCCAGTGCCTGGACCCACCCCAGTGGCTGGACCCACCCCAGTGCCTGGACCCACCCCAGTGCCTGGACCACCCCAGTGCCTGGACCCACCCCAGTGGCTGGACCCACCCCAGTGCCTGGACATACCCCAGTGCCTGGACCCACCCCAGTGGCTGGACCCACCCCAGTGCCTGGACCCACCCCAGTGGCTGGACCCACCCCAGTGGCTGGACCCACCCCAGTGCCTGGACTGATTTTTTTTATGCCACTTAGCACACATTTGTGGTTATAATTTTTCCTTTTGCTTTTCAAACATGAAGGAAAATCACACAGCTAAAAACGTCACCATCACCGCGCAGAGAACACCTCACAGAGAACACCTCAGAGAACACCTCACAGAGAACACCACACAGAGAACACCTCACAGAGAACACCACACAGAGAACACCTCACAGAGAACACCACACAGAGAACACCACACAGAGAACACCTCACAGAGAACACCTCAGAGAGAACACCTCAGAGAGAACACCTCACAGAGAACACCACACAGAGAACACCTCACAGAGAACACCTCACAGAGAACACCGCACAGAGAACACCTCACAGAGAACACCGCACAAAGAACACCTCACAGAGGACACTTCACAGAGAACACCTCACAGAGAACACCACACAGAGAACACCTCACAGAACACCACACAGAGAACACCTCACAGAGAACACCTCACAGAGAACACCTCACAGAACACCACACAGAGAACACCTCACAGAGAACACCACACAGAGAACACCTCACAGAGAACACCTCACAGAGAACACCTCAGAGAACACCACACAGAGAACACCTCAGAGAACACTTCACAGAGAACACCTCACAGAGAACCTGATAAAGTTTTTACATGTATTTATATTCTCAATATATATTCATTTATTTATTAATTTATTTAATATTTTAAAAAACAGTTATGTATTATATTTTTTCTTATTGAATTAAATTTTGTATTTTTATTTAATACATTTTTTTGGTAACCTTTACTTAATTAGGCAAGTCAGTTAAGAACAAATTCTTATTTAAAATGACGGCCCACCCCGGCCAAACCCAGACGACGCTGGGTTAATTGGACTCCTGAGTGGCGCAGCGGTCTAAGGCACTGCATCTCAGTGCAAGAGGAGTCACTACAGTCCCTGGTTCGATTCCAGGCTGTATCACATCTGGCCGTTACTGGGACTCCCATAGGGCGGCGCACAATTGGCCCAGCGTCGTCTGGGTTTGGCCGGGGTAGGCCGTCATTGTAAATAACAATTTGTTCTTATCTGACTGGCCTAGTTAAATAACGGTTCAATTTGAAAAATATATATATAAATAAATTGTGCGCCGCCCTATGGGAGTCCCAGTAACGGCCAGATGTGATACAGCCTGGAATCGAACCAGGGACTGTAGTGACTCCTCTTGCACTGAGATGCAGTGCCTTAGACCGCTGCGCCACTCGGGAGCCCAAACACAATCCTCACTCCTGCTCTGACTCTATTTGAAGGACCTGATCAAAGCCATTGATTATTAAATAATCAATGGCTTATTGATTATGATATCATTAGTTACTGTACGCTATTGCAGATATTTATGTTTAATTCATTGACGCAACACAGCACATTATCTTTACTTTATTGAAGCTACCTGATGGTGCTAAGAAACCTGATGACTGGCAGCAGTAGCATACCTACATCATGTGAAGACAGTCAGTGTGACATTCCGCATAAGGTATTTGATTGAATAAATAATCATTGCAACAACTTGCTTCTCTACTCTATCAATTCAACAAACCGTTCAGTACCTACTTGGAAATTCACCAGTTTTACGTCCTGTCTGTCTTCATACTCCAGTACAGTAGGTGGCGGTAATGCGCATTTCAATTGGTTTGCAAACATTACAAAAAATATAAAACCCTAAATTAGAATCAAAAAGGTGAAGAAGAAAAAAGGAAGTCGTTGACGAGAAGCTAGCTAGCATGGTTAATATTTAGCTAGCTGCTTCACTTCAGAATACTGTACTAACTAATTAACAATCTCTTTAACGGATTGTAGCTGTCTTGCCATTGACTACATTTTTGTTGGTACGTAGGTAGAACAATATGAGCGGAGAGAGGGAAACGTTGTTGGATGGAATCGAACAGAGTTTGTGGAATTTAACCGAGAACAATTTACGTTACCTGTGTGAACGTTGTGGAATAGCTGGCCAAGATGGCTCCGACGTTAAAGGGAAGAATTATCGCTCTTTGCGTCGTAAAATAGAAGAATATTGTGAAAGTGATGATTTAATGAAATTAGAGGACCAGGGAATGTCTTGGTTACTCCAACTGCAAAACGACATCAAAACAATACAGCAAGATGCTAGCCCCAGCCAGTCAGCGCAAGTGGACACACTGGACGGCACCGAACCAAGCAGAACCAAGAACGAGGGGGGCGCTGAGAGGTTGACAGACCCAGCTCCAGAGAGACACATACCACCAGAACGGAGGGAGAAAGTGAGTGACGTGAGTATTAAATCCCAGTCACAGAGACTTCACAGTTACTTGCCAGATAATTATAGTAGATCGGAAACAGATACAGATTAGCTCAGCTTCAGCAGCCTAGAATAGCAGGCTATTTAGCCCGATCTAGGATCAGTTTAGCCTTTTCGGATCATAACGAATGAATTATGTAGATAGGGGGGTGGGACCTGATCGTAGATCAGCACCCACACTCTGAGACGCTTTATTAATATATAGGCCCAGATCCTTATCACTTTGTTAAGACTACACTGACACACTCTCTATTTTGTATCGTAGGACTCAGAAGACCCATCTAGACAGTCCCCAGCCAGTTCTTCGGAGCCCCAGCGCTCGGTGTCATCACCGGGTCCTGACAGGGACCATGGTGACCAGAGGTCAAAACTGGGTAGTCTGCGGATAGTTCTACAAAAAGTTGTCGTCGTCAAGGAGGAGGAAGATGACTGGGATTGTTGTGTTACAGGTAAGTGATTAGGTGTGTTAAGATGAGATGTACTTTAATGTCCATTAACTTAGAGCACTTTGTGTTCGTTTTTGTGTTAGTGCTGGATTGAACGGAAGACTGCACAGTCTGTAGGTAATTAAGCAAACCTAGGTACAGGAGCCTATCTCTTGTTTCTGTAACGGAAGGCAGCTTGATGTACAAGCCTTGGGACAGAATGTACAAGTACACCCACTGGACAGGACACTATTTCCCCAGGACCAAATGAAGAATAACAACATGAGCTGGACTCACTTGCCTCTGTTCCTTATTCTCTCCCGTCTCTGTCCCACAGGTAAGAGTCCCAACCAACCATCTGCCAGTGAATATAGTCCCTCTTCATCGGAAGAACCAGAACATTCCGAATCCGAAGATCCTGAACATTCCGAATCCGAAGATCCTGAACATTCCGAATCCGAAGATCCTGAACAACGACGAGTGAAACGCAAAACTAAGACTCACAGCTGCCTAGCGTGTGGGAGGAAGTTTGTCTCCTTGTACACACTAAGGAGACACCAGAACAGGACACACACAGGAGAGGAGACAGACAACAGGACACACACAGGAGAGGAGACGGAGAAGAGTAAAGGACAGAGTCCCGCTTCAGGAGAACCTGAACAACAGAAGAGGAAATGGGGAGTCAGGAAGACCCACTCCTGCCCCGAGTGTGGGAGACACTGCCCATCGTTATCAGCACTGAAGGTCCACCAGAGAATCCACACTGGAGAGAAGCCATACCTCTGCTCTGAGTGTGGGAAGGGCTTCACTTATCAAAGTAGCTTGAGATTACACCAGAAGAAAGACTCAGCTGACAAGGTGACCTGCTGCTGTGGACAAGAGTTCTCCTCAAAGTGCGTTCTGGAGGTTCACTTGAAGACAGACACTGGAGCCAAGCCTTACACCTGCTGTGTGTGTGGCAAGGGGTTCGGTAAAAAAGAACGGCTAAAGGAACACCAGCGATCCCACACAGGAGAGATGCCTTACTCTTGCTCTTTCTGTGGCAAGGGTTACTACCAAAAACCGGCTTGGAAAGCCCACGAGCGAACACACACCGAGGAGAAGCCCCTGTGCTCTGTGTGTGGACGGACCTTCTCTAATAAGACTACATTAAAAGTCCACCAACGAACACACACAGGAGAGAAGCCTTTCCTCTGCTCTGAGTGTGGCAAGGGCTTCCTCAGTAAAGCATACCTGACGACCCACCAGCGATTCAACTGTTCTGGGGGAGAGGAACGACGGCGAGCAAAGAGATTTCACAAGTGTCCAGACTGTGGGAAGGAGTTCACTCAAGCAAACAAACTGGAGAGACACATGAGAACACACACAGGAGAGAGGCCTTACCAGTGCTCTGTGTGTGGGATGAGGTTCAACCAGAAAGGGAATCTCAAAACGCATTTTAAAGTGCACACAGGTGAGTGTCCTCTACCATTAATAAATCCTGATGGACTACTAGCAAGCTGTCAGTGATCAAAACCATGTTGTTTTAAAAACAATAATCTCATCCACACCTTAACAATAACATTGTTGCATGTTGCATTGGTTGAGTCCCGAATGGCACTCTATTCATCTATAGTGCACTACTTTTGACCAGGGCCCATATGGGCCCACTGAGTGTCCGTGTGTCTGTCTATACAGGAGGGGATCCCAGTTTAGTGGCTGACATGGAGACTCCCTCTGAACAACCTCGGGACAACAGACGTAAAGCTGGGAGACCACAACGCTGCCTCCATCAGCATGACGAGGAGGGAACCCAAAACCTACCGGCACCACAAACCCACCACCTCCCGGCACCACAGAGGGAGGGAACATCCAATCACCTCCCAGCACCACAGAAGGAGGGAACAAACCACCACCTCCCGGCACCACAGAAGGAGGGAAGCCACCACCTCCCGGCACCACAGAAGGAGGGAAGCCACCACCTCCCGGCACCACAGAGGGAGGAATCGTCCCACCACCTCCCGGCACCACAGAAGGAGGGAACAAACCACCACCTCCCGGCACCACAGAAACCCACCATGTCCCCCAGGGGAGAAAAACACTATCTCTGCCCTGAATGTGGCAAGACTTACACCAGGGAATACGACCTCCGAGTCCACCTCAGAACACACACAGGAGAGAGACCGTACCAGTGTGATGAATGCGGAAAGACCTTTGTTCGGAAACAAGGGCTCCGTCAACACCGGCGGTCACATGCTCCCAAGCCCATGGGACCGACCCGTCAGTTAGGCCGGCCCGTCAGCATGGGCTCCAATAGCAGAAGACCTAACCAATCACCCAGGATGGGAAGCTCTAAGCAGCAGTTGTCCAGGGTTGATAAACCCATGCCTCCGTTCTCTAGTGTAGAGAGACCCATGCCGTTCCATACAGTGGAGAGACCCATGCCTTTACATCGAGTGGAAAGACCGATGCCGTTACCAGACATGGAGAGAGAACACTGGCAGTACTGGCACCTTTAAACTCCATGGCTATGTCTGCATCCTATTCCCTATATAGTGCACTACTTTTGACCAGGGCTCATAGTGTTCTGGACAAATGTAGTGCACTATAAATGGAATAGGGTGCCATTTTGGACACACCATGTCTCCCATGACTAAACAGAACTGTTCTTCTTGCTTCTGTTTGTGTTTGTGTGTGTGTGTGTGTGTGTGTGCGCATGTTGTTGCTTCCTCATTTATGATCAGTATAATAATCGTTACCACTGTGCAAGATAATCTTGCCAACTGTAGTTATAGTAACGTACATATTTTTAATCAACAAAAATTTAGCCATTGCATTTTTGTCCATTCTAGTGTATAAAAAAGAAATAAAAAATCTTATTTTACTTATTGAAGCTGTAATGATACAAAACAAATCCACAGTGACGTACATGTCATAATGCCAGTATCAAACGTTGGCCCTTTTTGTATATGCCTTAGAACATTTTGATTTCATTGCCAGTATAAGCAGAGATGGCTAAGTTGTAAGATATGTCATCTGTTGTCTTTACACTTCAGCCCGGATGGTGGCAGTGTGTGTGTGTTGCTTCCTCATCTGTGATCAGTACAATAAAGTCTGCTGTATTGTGTAAGATAAGCATTCCGACTGTAGTTGTCATCCTGTGCATATTTTAATCAACAAAAATGAAGTGTTTGCATTTTAGCCCTTGTGTTTTTTATATCTTATGTTACTTATTGAAGCTGTCATGAGACTAAGAAATCCACAGTGACTTGCATGTCATAATACCATGGACCAATAAATGAACATTGGGAGGGGGGAAAAACGTATTTCTCTCTTTATTACCTTGATCTATAAAAACATTTGACTTCAGAAACGGTCAGAGAACTACGTTGCAAGAGACTTGTCCTCTATTGTCTTTGTTCTCCAGACCGCATAGGGGCGCTAAAGCACAGACAAAGGACAACCTCATACCAGAAGTAAAAAGCCAAACTGAGTTCGACAGTTTACCGAACTTCACTTATAACATATCATCGTTCAAAACACTTTTGCAGAAAAATGTAATGAAAGGAAGACCGCAGCTTTTGATTAAATAGCCTCGGGTGTTGGTATTTCCCAGCCTCCATCCAACGAGACTCGAGGTTACGACCAACAACATTGCCAGTCATCATTGTACATTTGAAACTAAATGAGCTTTGTAATTAGTTAGCTCAGGGATTCATTCCATATGCTATGGACGAGGTAAGACTGAATGTGTGCTAGCCACATCTCTTTTCTGCAGTCTGCACGGCGGTTGCGATACCAAATGTTGTGGCTAGCTAGCGAATCAAGTAGCTCAGTATTTTATAGAGTACAGTGAATGGTAGCAACATCAGTAACGTTACTAGCTAACTATGTCGTAGCTCGCTGATATGTCGTTTTCTAGTAAGGTAACGTAGGTAGTTAACTGGCCAGCTAGCTAGATGAATGACAATACAATCAACAGTAGCTGGTGTGTTTTGGTTTGCATTGATTGATATCAAATCAAATGTTATTGGTCATATACACATATTTAGCATATTCTATTACGGGTGTAGCGAAATTCTTGTGTTCCTGGCTCCAACAGTGCATTAGTATCTAACAATTCACAACAATACACACAAATCTAAAAGTAAATAAATGGAGTTAAGAAATATATAAATATTAGGACGACCAATGTCGGAGTGGCATTGACTGAAATACAGTAGAATAGAATACAGTATGTATATATGAGTAAAGCAGTATGTAAACATTATTAAAGTGACTAGTGTTCCATTTAAAGTGACCAGGAATACCATCTCTATGTACATAGGGCAGCAGCCTCTAAGGTGCAGGGTTGAGTAACTGGGAGGTAGCCGGTTAGTGATGGCTATTTAACAGTCTGATGGCCTTGAGATAGAAGCTGTTTTTCAGCCTACCTGTCCAACTTTGATGCACCTGTACTAATTTCACCTTCTGGATTATATGGGGGTGAACAGGCCGTGGCTCAGGTGGTTGTTGTCCTTGAGGATATTTTTGGCCTTCCTGTGACATCGGGTGCTGTAGGTGTCCTGGAGAGCAGACAGTGTGCCCCTGGTGACGCGTTGGGTAGACCGCACCACCCTCTGGAGAGCCCTGCGGTTGCGGGCGGTGCAGTTTCTGACCAGGCGGTGATACAGCTCGACAGGATGCTCTCAATTGTGCATCTGTAAAAGTTTGTGAGGGTCTTCGGGGCCAAGACACATTTCTTCAGCCTCTTGAGGTTGAAGAGGCGCTGTTGTGCCTTCTTCACCACACTGTCTGTGGGTGGACCATTTCAGATTGTCAGGGATGTGTACGCAGAGGAACTTGAAGCTTTCCACCTTCTCCACTGATAGTTCCTAAACCAGTTATACTTAGCTGGAAAGGTTTATTTCAAAGAGAAGTTGTCTTTTTCCATAACAAACAAACATTGCCTTGCTATTTAGGATGGTGTCATATTGCTAAATCTACATATTAATAATGTAACTAGCTAGTGTGCTGTTAAAACTGCACTGTCACTCTTCATCATATAGGATTCTGAAGACCCGTCCAGCCCGTCTCCATCCTGCTCCACTAAACCCCAACCCAAGGTGTCCCCGGGTCCTGACAACAACCATGGTGACCAGGAGGACAGTAACCATGGTGATCAGAAAGACACACCGCAGGGTCAGGAGAGGGTTACTGTGAGTCTGGACATCAACAGTGAAACACCAACATTTAATATCATAGTCAAAGAAGAAGAAGACTGGGAACTAGATAATACAGGTGGGTAGCTGGAGCCAGGGTCACTTGATATGGGTCCCAAAGGGCACCCTATGGTCCATGAGGCTCTAATCAAAAGTGGTGCACTATATAGGGAATAGGGTGGCATGATTTGGGACTCAGTCTTGTGTGTTGCCATACATCTGAGAATGGGAGTAGCACGGGAGGTGGTGTAAAACAATGGAGAAACCCAGTAGGTATGTACAATATACTTAGACTCGGGGGAGATGCCCTCTACATCAGGAGAACCTGAGTCTGGCTCAGTCTCACTGACTATATCTGTCCTGTCTCATCCCCACAGGAGAGAGGCCCAGCCATCACTCTGCAGCCGGGGAGAGACCCTCTACATCAGGAGAACCTGAACAACACCAGATAAAACGCAGAACGAGGCAGAAAAAGACCCACCCATGCCCAGATTGTGGGAAACACTGTCAGACATTATCTGCACTTCAAATACACATGAGAACCCACACAGGAGAGAAGCCTTACGCTTGCTTTGTGTGTGAGAAAACGTTCATTATTAGACAAGCTTTGAAAACACACCAGCGAACACACACAGGAGAGAAGCCTTATACCTGCTCTGAGTGTGGGAAGGGCTTCGCTCATCAATGTAGTTTGAGATACCACCAAAAGAGGAATTCTGAACAGATTAAAACAGACCCGAATGAGAAGATACCCTGCTGCTGTGGACAAGAGTTCTCCTCAAAGTGCGTTCTGGAGGTTCACTTGAAGACAGACACTGGAGCCAAGCCTTACACCTGCTGTGTTTGTGGTAAGAGGTTCAATAAAGAATCATTAAAAGAACACCAGCGATCCCACACAGGAGAGATGCCTTACTCTTGCTCTTTCTGTGGCAAAGGTTACTACCACAAACCGGCTTGGAAAGCCCACGAGCGAACACACACCGAGGAGAAGCCCCTGTGCTCTGTGTGTGGACGGACCTGCTCTAGTAAGTATACGTTAAAAGTCCACGAGCGAACACACACAGGAGAGATGCCTTACCTCTGCTCTGAGTGTGGCAAGGGCTTCATCAGTAAAGGACTCCTGATGACCCACGAGCGATTCAACTGTTCTGGGGGAGAGGAACGACGGCAACCAAAGAGCTTTCACAAGTGTCCGGACTGTGGGAAGGAGTTCACTCAAGCAAACAAACTGGAGAGACACATGAGAACACACACAGGAGAGAGGCCTTACCAGTGCTCTGTGTGTGGGATGAGGTTCAACCAGAAAGGGAATCTCAAAACGCATTTTAAAGTGCACACAGGTGAGTGTCCTCTACCATTAATAAATCCTGATGGACTACTAGCAAGCTGTCAGTGATCAAAACCATGTTGTTTTAAAAACAATAATCTCATCCACACCTTAACAATAACATTGTTGCATTGTGTCTGTCTCTCCTTTCTCTCTGTCTGTCATGCAGGCAGGGATCCCAGTTTGCTGCCTGACATGGACATGAGGACGACTTCTTCAGAAGCAGTGAAACAACCTCCGGACAACAGACATAATGTTGGGAAACCACAACGATGCCTGAATCAGATTGGCAAGGAGGGAACCCACAACCTTCCGGCACCACAAACCCACAACCTTCCGGCACCACAAACCCACAACCTACCGGCACCACAAACCCACCACCTCCCGGCATCGCAAACCCACCACCTTCCGGCACCACAAACCCACAACCTACCGGCACCACAAACCCACCACCTCCCGGCACCGCAAACCCACCACCTCCCGGCACCGCAAACCCACCACCTCCCGGCACCGCAAACCCACCACCTCCCGGCACCGCAGAGGGAAGGAAGCCACCACCTCCCGGCACCGCAGAGGGAAGGAAGCCACCACCTTCCGGCACCACAGAAACCCACCATGTCCCCCAGGGGAGAAAAACACTATCTCTGCCCTGAATGTGGCAAGACTTACACCCGGGAATACGACCTCCGAGTCCACCTCAGAACACACACAGGAGAGAGACCGTACAAGTGCTATGACTGCGGGAAGGCCTACGTCCGGAAAAACAATCTCCAACAACACCGGCGGTCACATGCTCCCAAGCCCATGGGACCGACCCGCCATTTAGGCAGACCACCCAGGGTGGGCTCTAGTAGTGGAAGGTCCAACCAATCACCCAGGGTAGGAAGAGCTAAGCAAAAAATACATACATCAATATAAATATGAGAGACTCATGCCCTTACCGCAGATGGAGAGAGGACACTGGCAGTACTGACACCTTTAAACATGGGGCTGGGTCCATATCTTCATCCCAAATGGCACCCTATTCCCTATATAGTGCACTACTTTTGACCAGGGCCCATATGGGAACCTTGAGGGCTCTGCTGAAATGTAGTGCATTATATAGGGAATAGGGTGCTATTTTGGACACCCACCATGCCTCTTATGACTACAGAATCGTTCTTCTTTCTGGTGTGTGCGCGCGTCTGTATGCGCGCACATATTTGTGTGTGTGTTGTAGAGGTCGGCCGATTAATCGGAATGGCCGATTAATTAGGGACGATTTCAAGTTTTCATAACAATCGGAAATCGGTATTTTTGGATGCCGATTTGGCAGATTTATTTATTTTTTATTTTTTTAGACCTTTTATTTAACTAGGCAAGTCAGTTAAGAAAACATTCTTATTTTCAATGACGGCCTAGGAACGGTGGGTTAACTGCCTTGTTCAGGGGCAAAACGACAGATTTTTACCTTGTCAGCTCGGGATTCAATCTTGCAACCTTACGGTTAACTAGTCCAACGCTCTAACCACCTGCTTTACATTGCGCGAAGCAGTAAGAAGCCAAGGTAAGTTGCTAGCTAGCATTAAACTTATCTTATAAAAAACAATCAATCAATCATAATCACTAGTTAACTACACATGGTTGATGATATTACTAGTTTATCTAGCCTGTCCTGCGTTGCATATAATCGCTTAGGTACCCGTTGCTTCAACGTGTACCTAACCATAAACATCAATGCCTTTCTTAAAATCAATACACAGAAGTATATATTTTTAAACCTGCATATTTAGCTAAAAGAAATCCAGGTTAGCAGGCAATATTAACCAGGTGAAATTGTGTCATTTTGCGTTCATTGCACGCAGTCAGGGTATATGCAACAGTTTGGGCCGCCTGGCTCGTTGCAAACTAATTTGCCAGAATTTTACGTAATTATGACATAACATTGAAGGTTGTGCAATGTAACAGCAATATTTAGACATAGGGATGCCACCCGTTAGATAAAATACGGAATGGTTCCGTATTTCACTGACAGGAAAAACGTTTTGTTTTCGAGATGATAGTTTCCGGATTCGACCATTATTAATGATCTAAGGCTCGTATTTCTGTGTGTTATTATGTTATAATTAAGTCAATGATTTGATAGAGCAGTCTGACTGAGCGATGGTAGGCAGCAGCAGGCTCGTAAGCATTCATTCAAACAGCCCTTCGCAATGCATTGCGCTGTTTATGACTTCAAGCCTATCAACTCCCAAGATGAGGCTGGTGTAACCGATGTGAAATGGCTAGCTAGTTAGCCGGGTGCGCGCTAATAGCGTTTCAAACGTCACTCGCTCTGAGACTTGGAGTAGTTGTTTCCCTTGCTCTACATGGGTAACGCTGCTTCGAGGGTGGCTGTTGTCGATGTGTTCTTGGTTTGAGCCCAGGTAGGAGGAGAGGGACGGAAGCTATACTGTTACACTGGCAATACTAAAGTGCCTATAAGAACATCCAATAGTCAAAGGTATATGAAATACAAATCTTATAGAGAGAAATAGTCCTATAATTTCTTTAATAACTACAACCTAAAACTTCTTACCTGGGAATATTGAAGACTCATGTTAAAGGGAACCACCAGCTTTCATACGTTCTCATGTTCTGAGCAAGGAACTTAAACGTTAGCTTTTTTACATGGCACATATTGCACTTTTACTTTCTTCTCCAACACTTTGTTTTTGCATTATTTAAACCAAATTGAACATGATTCATTATTTATTTGAGGCTAAATTGATTTTATTGATGTATTATATTAAGTTAAAATAAGTGTTCATTCAGTATTGTTGTAATTGTCATTATTACAAATAAATACATGTTTATTTCTAAAAATCGGCCGATTAATCGGTATTGGCCTTTTTTGGTCCTCCAATAATCGGTACCGGCGTTGAAAAATCATAATCGGTCGACCTCTAGTGTGTTGTGATCAGTATAATACAGTCCACTGTGTTGTATAAGATAATCATACTATGTTATCCGATGCATTTTATTTCTTGTTTATTTTATCTTATTTTACTTATTGAAGCTATCATGATACTAAGCAATTACATGCATTTCATATAACGCCATGGTCCAATAAATGAACATTTGGGGAAAAACTTTCTCTCCTTTTTTTTGTTATTTATTTTTTTATTTTGTATTTAAAAAATATATATATATTATATATATTTGTTTTTATTTTTATTAACAGTAACATGCAAAACATAAACATAACATAACAGCCAGAGGGAATCCAAAGAAATTAGAGAAAAATAAAATAAAACTATTCCACATTATATCAAACCAAATACAGACATATATCGAATACATTTTTTGGACATTTTGTTTTGTATACATTATAAAGACTCTAAGTACTGTTCCAAATCAGATAAAAAAAATAAGAAAAGGGGCTTTTTCTTCATAAATTTTGATTTGTGTATGAAACATTTTCCTAATAAAATAAAGAGATTTATGACATACTCACGTTCAAATGAGGAATCAGTGTAGTAAAATAATATGTCAAACTTAGTAATTTCAATGGTTGTATGCAATTTGAGGCCAAGATATAGTTTTACATCAGTCCAGAACACTTCACTATATAAACAATTACAGAATAAGTGTTCAATAGATTCAGTTTCTAGTTCACAAAAACTGCATTCACTGGTAACGTCAAATATAGCCACAGAGAATACTGGAATGGACTTAAACAAGGCTTACAGAGACTTGCAACACCTTATGGAGAAAGAAACAAAACTTGACCTCAATTCTATTACCTTGTCTGACTATTGGAGGAAAGGCCTAATCCCCAGAGGACTCCGTATTATGAAGTTTCCAGCTACTGGAGTACAAGGTAAAACTGAATTTAGAGATAAATGGGAGGCTATTCTCAACAAGTGTTCTTTTGACCTAATGCTACTTCTAATAGAAGAATCTAAAAAGGACAGACAAGTAGTCCAAACAGAAATTGAAGAAGTTAAAAAGAAAATCACAGAACACAGTGACAATTCCAACAAAGCACAATGTGATGAGATCTTGAAAGAGAAAGTAGACACATTCACTCTGACATTGAAGCAAGATAAGTTAAGAAAATTTAGAAGAGATGAAGTAGACTATAGAGATGGCAAGGTCTTTGCCTGGAGAAAACCAACGCGCAAGAATTCAGAATTACATCTGCAGAGGAGGAAGCCTAGATCTGTCTCTTTCAACCATACAAGCAGTGATGAGGATGATCACCCCAGACATTCAGTGGCCAGCTCCTCCCAAGATTTTTTAGATCAGGAAGAGGAGTCACACAGGTACCTCAACAAGAGAGGGAGAGGACGCGGAAGAGGCCAACACGGAGGGGGAGGAAGAAATCAAGACTACCCAACCACACGGAGCAGGACCAGAACAAGGCTGTGATCAACATTTCTGGAGAACCCCTTTCTGATGATTGCCTAAGGGTATTTTCTAAAGGACTGTCCTTTGCCCCCACATACTCAACTAATGAATTTAATACAAAGATTGACCTATTTCGTTTCTACAGGAATCTACATCTGAAGGCCTGGTATAAGCAAAACATCTCTCCAACTACAGACGCCAGTGTCTCAGGTCAGGCAGTTTCTGTTCCCTCAAAAACACCTTTTAAGCCCAAGTCCACCTTTTGTCCCATTGTCCAGAATGCCACACTAAATACATTTGCCAAGAAGGTGAATTTTGATGTGGAAAATCTGTTTAAGGGTAAAATTGACTCCAACCAATCACGACGTAACCTTTCTAAGATAGAGAGGGATGCAGTTGAATCATTGTCCAAAAATGAACGGGTTGTAGTTAAAAAAGCAGACAAAGGTGGCGCTACAGTAGTGTGGAGTAAAGACAAATATATGACAGAAGCCTACCGTCAATTAGACAATGATGAATTCTACCAATCTCTTAGCTTCAACCCTACAGAGAACCTAAAAATTGAGTTGAAAGGGATCCTCACAGAAGCTAAGGAGAATGGCTACATTTCAGACAATGAGTTCAAATTTCTTTTCAATGGCAGTCCACGTATGGCTTCTTTTTACCTTCTTCCAAAAGTCCACAAAAATCTTGAAAATCCCCCAGGCAGGCCAGTCATTAGTGGTAATGAAAGTCTGACAGAACCCATCTCTAAGTACATTGATTACTTTATTAAGCCTTTTCTGACGTCACTCCCAGCCTATCTTCAAGATACCACAGATGTGTTGAACAAAATTAAGGAATTGAATAATATAGGTACAGCTTCCTTTTTAGTCACCATGGATGTGGAGTCTCTTTACACCACCATTGAACATGAACAAGGTTTGGCAGCTATGCACCATTTCTTGAGTACCCGACCTGAAACTGAGATGCCTCCTACAGAATTCATTGTCTCACTGACTGAATGGACTCTTAATCATAACATCTTTATCTTTCAGGACCGTATTTTTAAACAGGTCAAAGGATGTGCCATGGGAGCTTGCTACAGCCCTTCCTACGCTGGTTTGTACTTGGGTAAATGGGAAAATGACTTCATTTTGGATCCTTCTAATAACCATTTCTTTGACCGGATTATATGGTGGGGACGCTATATTGATGATGTTTGCCTTTTTTGGTCCGGCTCAGAAGATGAACTTATTTCCTTCCACCAATACCTTAACAGCATTAACCCTAACATCAAACTAACTATGGAGTATAGCAAGGATAACATTCATTTTTTGGACCTCGACATCAGTAAAAATGACAAAGGTTGTTTGCACACATCAATCTTTAGGAAGCCTACAGATGGGAATACCATTCTGAGGGCAGACAGCTTTCACCCCAAAAGGCTAAAAGAGAATATTCCATATGGCCAATTCCAAAGAGTCCGCAGAATTTGCGATCAGGAAACAGACTATGTTGTCAAATCTGCTGAATTGGAGAATCGTTTCTTGAATCGGGGCTACAGCGTCCAGGTCCTGAAAGATGCAGGTATAAGGGCTGGATTACTTGACAGAGAGAACTTGTTGCGAAGGGGAGTGCCTCGTGATGCATCAGAGAGAGTGTATTTTGTTACAAAATACAGCACTGAAGCAGAGAACATTAAAAGAATCATTAAAAATAATTGGGGAATCATCCAAAGTGATACGCTACTACGCCAAGTCTTTCCTGAGCCACCAGTCATAAGCTTTAAGAGATGTCCTACCCTAAAGGACAAATTAGTCCACAGTTATCTTCCGGGTGACTCTCAAAAAACTTGGCTTGGCCACAAACCCAAGGGCTCTTTTAAATGTAACCAGTGCAACCATTGCAGAAATATTGCACAGAAAAAGTATTTCGTTGATACAGCTTCCAAAATGGAGTATTACGTCAAGCATTTCATTAACTTCAAAACCACTCATGTCATCTATAGATTGGAATGTCCACAGTGCAAGGTGTTCTATATTGGACGGACAAAGAGACGCCTTCAAGATCGCCTAGCGGAACACAAGTACGCCATACGGGTAGGCAATGAAGACTACCCCATGGCAAGGCACTACAAGTCCTTACACCATGGCAACCCTGCCTCCCTACAAGCTATGGGTATTGATCATATCCCGGCCTCTATTAGAAAAGGGGACCGCCTTAAACAGTTAAACCAAATGGAAAGTTTTTGGATTTACAAACTACAGGCCACTAAATACCCGGGTTTGAATGAAGATATGGATTTCTCACCCTTCCTGTAGGGTTGTGATGGGTACATTTGCTGTCATCTAGTGGATATCTTTGCTCAATTGCCCTCAGCTATGTTTAGACTCTTGTTGTTCATGTTTTGCTGTGTTCTAGTGTACTATGGAATGTATTGCTTTCTTATTCTTGACACTTTGCCCAGACATATTTAAGGTTAGAACTACCTTTCTAAGTGTTCTGATACTTCTAGTTTGGAGTTACATTTTTATGATAACATAGCTACAGCATTTCACTTTAAAGTGTGTATACTATTGCTTACTAGGTGTGTCCAATCAATTTTAACCACTCCCCCTTCTAATTAGGGTTAATTGGAAAAGCCGTTAAACAGAGAACATTGTATTATTTCTTTGTACACCCTGATGAAGGCCATGCAGCCGAAACGCGTCGGTTTTTTAAAAACATTGTTTCTATTGAACATGCCATACTAATAAAGGCATTTAATCAATTATATGAAGAGTGCCTTGGTCCTCCTTTCTTTTTGAACGTCAAATATATATTTAGAAATCAAGCTATTACACGGATAGAATCTATGGATACTCTGAAAGGAGATCTCCTTTACTTTATTGGTCACCATAAATCTGTGTGGAGTGAGCCAAGCACGGCGCCAGTTTACATCAAACGATGAAGCCCAACAAAATATCGCAGAGGGAATAGACTTCCTGTAGAAAATATCCCTTATTAAACGATTGTTGAATTTCGTATCTAGTAGACCAATGCCATTCAACTGAATATTGCTTACAATCGGAGATATTCCAAAATATGCATTATTCTGAAGTAAAGTTTTTATCCCACTAGGTATAGCTTTAATAACAGTGTCATATTCCTTGCTTGAAACCTCAAAGTTGTATATTTCCATAAATTCTCTCCGTGTAAATAGATTCCCACTGTTATTAACTAATTGGCTGACAAGAACAATGTTTTTCGAGAACCATTTATGGTTAAATAACATCTTATTTCTATGTAATATCGACCCATTGTTCCATAAATCATTCATGAGGTGAAAAGTTGTGTTTATACAACAAAGCCCAGCACATTAAAGCCTGCTTGTGAAAAACCGCCAGTTTCACAGGAAGTTTACCCACAATATACGGACATTGTAGTAAAAAATTAAGCCCTTCGAACTTCTGAAAAACAAAATGAGTTATTGTTATATACCTTTTAACCCAGTTGACCTTTGATATCTGATTGAAGAGAGTGAAATCTAAGACATTTAGACGCCATCACAAACCCTGTTGGTGATAACATCTCTTTTTATCTTATGTGGCTTGTTTTTCCATATGAAGTTGTACAAAGCAAGTGGATTTGGGAATGTCAATGGATGAAAAAAGATAGCCCCTCAGCTTTGGATAAAAGCACCCTTCCTTGAAGACTTAAATCCCTCCCTAACCATGAGGATAATTTTTTTGTTGTTGACAGATTCAGTTACAGGGTTCAAATTAAGATCATTCACAGCCTTAAGATTTTTGGTGATCTTTACACCGAGGTAGGTTACAGTATCTTTTTCAGAGATGTTACAATCTGCTGGATTGACAGCTCCTTTCAAAACAAACAACTCACATTTGGAAAGATTTAAAGTCAAGCCTGAAATTTTGGAGAACTGCTTCACGATATCCAATGCTAATCTAGCTTGAGATAAATTTTTCAAAAAAAGTGAGGTGTCATCCGCCAGTTGGGATATCTTGATCTCTCTGGACTGGAATGTAATGCCTTCAAATGGACTTTTATGAACTAATGAGCATAACATTTGAGATACTAACAAAAATAAAAAAGGTGAAATTGGACAACCTTGTCGTATTCCTTTGTAAATGTTAAACCTCGAGGATGTTCCATGACAGAGTTTGATACAGCTATTGCCACCATTATACAGAGTTCTAATAGCTGTTTTTCTCTCCTTTATTACCGTTATCCAGGGCACGACACACTGACGTCACAGATGCGCGACTCTTTCGGCGGCAGGAAGAAAGCCGTCGCGATCTGCCCCCATTCAACATGGCCTAGATTTACGTTTTTATTACTTCTAAACAAAATAACCTTTTGAGGTTCTTATAGGCTTACAATGATGTTTTGATTATTGCTTGAACAGTCGCTAAGATTATATTTGGTTGTGAACTTTGCAAAATAACTATTTTGGATATAGCAGTTGTTAGCTAGAATGCTAACGCTCATTGATTATAGCTTGTTGCAAAAGCTAGCCAAGGAGCCATTTTACTGGTTGAAGTTGAAGTGTTTAAGTATAATGCAGTTGATTTGTGATGACAAACATTATATTAAGCAGGACATTCATACGAGCCTTAAAATCCAAGTATAATCCAATAGTAGTGTGAAATGCACTCATAAGCGACATGTAAATAGAGGCTTTTTTTGCTGGCATTCTATAAGAACTCCCCCTTGTTCTTCCACCAACTTGCGCACATCGCCCTCGTGCGGCAATGTTTGCAAACAGAAAGGGGTCTATAAAACGTTTGATTTCAGAAGCGGTCAGATAGCTACAGGTAACTGCCAGAATAAAGGAAACTGGTTTCAGCCAGGGCTCTCCAACCTTGTTCCTGGAGAGCAACCCTCCTATATGTTTCTCTCCAACCCCAGTTGTAACTAACCAGATTCAGCTCATCAATCAGCTAATTATTAGAATCAGCTCATCAACCAGCTAATTATTAGAATCAGGTATGCTACATGAAGGTTGTAGCAAAAACCTACAGGACGGAACAGTGTTGGAGAGGCCTGGTGTAAACCTACAGGACGGTAGCTCCCCAGGAACAGTGTTGGAGAGCCCTGGTTTAAACCTACAGGACGGTAACTCCCCAGGAACAGTGTTGGAGAGTCCTGGTGTAAACCTACAGGACGGTAACTTCCCAGGAACAGTGTTGGAGAGCCCTGGTTTAAACCTACAGGACGGTAACTCCCCAGGAACAGTGTTGGAGAGCCCTGGTTTAAACCTACAGGACGGTAACTCCCCAGGAACAGTGTTGGAGTGCCCTGGTTTAAACCTACAGGACGGTAGATCCCCGGGAACAGGGTTAGAGAGCCCTGGTTTAAACCTACAGGACGGTAGCTCCCCGGGAACAGTGTTGGAGTGCCCTGGTTTAAACCTACAGGACGGTAGCTCCCCAGGAACGGTGTTGTAGAGCCCTGGTTTAAACCTACAGGATGGTAGCTCCCCGGGAACAGGGCTGTAGAGCCCTGGTTTAAACCTACAGGACGGTAGCTCCCCGGGAACAGGGTTAGAGAGCCCTGGTTTAAACCTACAGGACGGTAGCTCCCCAGGAACGGTGTTGTAGAGCCCTGGTTTAAACCTACAGGACGGTAGCTCCCTGGGAACAGGGTTGGAGAGGCCTGCTTTAAACCTACAGGACGGAACAGTGTTGGAGAGTCCTGGTGTAAACCTACAGGATGGTAGCTCCCTGGGAACAGGGTTGGAGAGCCCTGGTTTAAACCTACAGGACGGGACAGTGTTGGAGAGCCCTGGTTTAAACCTACAGGACGGTAGCTCCCCAGGAACAGTGTTGGAGTGCCCTGGTTTAAACCTACAGGACCGTAGCTCCCCAGGAACAGGGTTGGAGAGCCCTGGTTATAACCTACAGGACGGTAGCTCCCCAGGAACAGTGTTGGAGTGCCCTGGTTTAAACCTACAGGACGGTAGCTCCACAGGAACAGTGTTGGAGAGCCCTGGTTTAAACCTACAGGATGGTAGCTCCTCAGGAACAGGGTTGGAGAGCCCTGGTTATAACCTGCAGGACGGTAGCTCCCCAGGAACAGGGTTGGAGAGCCCTGGTTATAACCTGCAGGACGGTAGCTCCCCAGGAACAGGGTTGGAGAGCCCTGGTTTAAACCTACAGGATGGTAGCTCCTCGGGAACAGGGTTGGAGAGCCCTGGTTATAACCTGCAGGACGGTAGCTCCCCAGGAACAGGGTTGGAGAGCCCTGGTTTAAACCTACAGGATGGTAGCTCCTCAGGAACAGGGTTGGAGAGCCCTGGTTATAACCTGCAGGACGGTAGCTCCCCAGGAACAGGGTTGGAGAGCCCTGGTTTAAACCTACAGGATGGTAGCTCCTCAGGAACAGGGTTGGAGAGCCCTGGTTATAACCTACAGGACGGTAGCTCCCCAGGAACAGGGTTGGAGAGCCCTGGTTAAGGGTGATCACTCAAATTGGCTGTAATGAGGGACGAGTGTTTGCAGGTATGTTTTTTTCCTTTCAATTAAGATAGAGATCCTTACTAATGAGTGACCTTTTATTCGCCAATCAAGTACAAGGGTAGAGTGAAAACCTGCAGACACTCGGCCCTTCGCAGAATGAGTTTGCACGTGCTCTAAGGCAGCGTTTCCCAAAACCATGCCAGGAAAATGCATCCTACACCATAACATAATTTGTATCCCTCATTTACTCAAGAGTTTCACTCTAACACTCAGACATATTTTACATGTGTTTAGTGAGTCTGCCAGATCAGAGGCAGTAGGAATGACCAGGGATGTTATCTTGATACATGTGTGTATTGAAACATTTTCCTGTCTTGCTAACATTCGAAATGTAATGAGTACTTTTGGGTGTCAGGGAAAATGTATGGAGTAAAAAGTGGTCAAAAATGTAAAGTATAGATACCCCCCAAAACTACTTATGTAGTACTTCAAAGTATTTTGACTTAAGTACGTTGCACCACTGCAAGAGAGCTGTAATATATTGCCTTTAACTTCCAGACCGCATGTCGGCGCTAATGCACACTCAAAAGACAATCTAAACCGGAAGTAGGAAGCCAAGGAGAGTTTGACAGTTTATTTACCAGTTTATTTAAATGTACATTGTAACGTTAGCATAGCTATTTGTAAAAAGAATACAGTAACTTTAGATGAAATATTCTCAGGTGTTGGTGTTTTCCAGCCTCCATCCAACCAGACGCGAGGTTACGACCAACAACATTGGCAGTCATCATAAGTTAAAACTAAACTAGATTTATATCTAATTTATTAGTTAGCTAGCTAGCTCAGGGATTGAGTTACAATGGAAGAGGTAGTCATCTGAACGTGTGCTAGCCACATCGCTTTTCTGCTCTGCAAACTGCTTGTTTGTTGCTATACCAAATGGTGAGGCTAGCTTGCAAGTCAAGTTGCTCAGTATTTTGTAGAGTACAATGCATGCTAGCAACAGCAGTACTAGCTAGCTACGTTGTTGTTGCTTGATGATGTGATTTTGTTTTGTAGTAGGTATGTAACGTTAGCTAACATAAGCTAACTGACCAGCGCTAGCTAGCTAGGTGAATGAAAATCCAATGAAAATTAGCTGCTGTAATTTTGTTTGCATTGATTGATCGTTTTTAAACAAGGTATATTTAGTTGGAACGGTCTCATTACTGAGAAATTGTCATTTCTATAACAAGCAGAGACATTGCCTTGCTGTTAAGTATGGTGTCATATTGCTGAGTCCATCTTTCATAATGAAGCTTGTTGTGAAAACTGCGCTGTCACTCTTCATCATAGGACTCTGAAGACCCGTCCAGCTCGTCTTCATCCTGCACCACTGAACCCCAACCCACTGTGACCGGTGACCAGGAGGACAGTATCCATGGTGATCAGAAAGACACACCGCAGGGTCAGGAGAGGGTTACTGTGAGTCTGGACATCAACAGTGAAACACCAACATTTAATATCATAGTCAAAGAAGAAGAAGACTGGGAACTAGATAATACAGGTGGGTAGCTGGAGCCAGGGTCACTTGATATGGGTCCCAAAGGGCACCCTATGGTCCATGAGGCTCTAATCAAAAGTGGTGCACTATATAGGGAATAGGGTGGCATGATTTGGGACTCAGTCTTGTGTGTTGCCATACATCTGAGAATGGGAGTAGCACGGGAGGTGGTGTAAAACAATGGAGAAACCCAGTAGGTATGTACAATATACTTAGACTCAGTCCCAGCCATCACTCTGCAGGCGGGGAGATGCCCTCTACATCAGGAGAACCTGAGTCTGGCTCAGTCTCACTGACTATATCTGTCCTGTCTCATCCCCACAGGAGAGAGTCCCAGCCATCACTCTGCTTCCGGGGAGAGACCCTCTACATCAGGAGAACCTGAACAACACCAGAAAAAACGCAGAACGAGGCAGAAAAAGACCCACCCATGCCCAGATTGTGGGAAACACTGTCAGACATTATCGGCACTACAAATACACATGAGAACCCACACAGGAGAGAAGCCTTATACCTGCTCTGAGTGTGGGAGAGGCTTCACTCATCAATGTAGTTTGAGATACCACCACCAGAAGAAACATTCTGAACAGATTAAAACATACCCGGATGACAAGATTGGCTGCTGTTGTGGACAAGAGTTCTCTTCAAAGAATGTTCTGGAGGTTCACTTGAAGACAAACACTGGAGACAAGCCTTACACCTGCTGTGTGTGTGAGAAGACCTTTACTCATAAAGCATTACTGAAAGTACACCAGCGATCCCACACAGGAGAGAAGCCTTTCTCTTGCGCTCTGTGTGAGAAGAGTTTTACTCAAAAAGGAAATTTGACAACGCACGAGAAGTCGCACGCTGGAGAGAAACATCCTTGCTCAGTCTGTGGAAAGAGTTTCACTCAGAAAGGCTATCTGAAGATTCATCAGCGGCTTCACTGTTCTGAAGGGGAGTTGAGTCCCTCTGCATCAAGAGAACTTGAACACCGACAGAGGAGAGCTAAGGAGACTCACAGATGCCCAGACTGTGGGAAGGAGTTCCCTCAAACATATTACCTGGACAGACACATGAGAACACACACAGGAGAAAGGCCTTACCAGTGCTCTGTGTGTGGGATGAGGTTCACGCAGAAAGGAAATTTAAAAACGCATCAGAAAGTGCACACAGGTGAGAACACTTTATGCTGTTATTGATTAATCATGATTGATAACGACAGCCTACACTCCTAACAGCTTAACATTTAGCACGTTGCATGTAAAACATTAATGGAAGTGGTAGGACCCTGGTTTGCAAGCTACAAATAGTGTGTGGCTACAGAGTGAGAAAAAAAAATGAAATGGCATTAAATGACATTAAAACAACTAGGAAATAAGGTATCTGAAACAGCTCAGATTTGCACACTGTTTCTTTCCCACAGGAGATTATCCCAGCTCCTGGTCCACTGGTGAGGGGAGTCCCTGTACATCGGGAGAAGCTGAACAACACCAGGAGAACCACACGACCATCACATCTCACGGCTGCCTAGTGTGTGGCGAGGAATACTCTAACCTCCCAGAACTACACAAACACATGAGATCTCACTCGGGAGAAAAGCGTCTCATCTGCCCTGTGTGTGGCAAGACTTACCCCAGAGAATTTGACCTCAAAGTCCACCTCAGAACACATACAGGAGAGAAACCCCACGAGTGCATCGAATGCGGCAAGAGCTTTGTCCGTAAACAAGGGCTCCGGCAGCACCAGCGGACACATGATGCCAAGCCCATTGGACCGACCCGCCAGTTAGGCAGGCCAAAGCAGTTAACCAGGGCTCAGATGTCCAAGAAAGTGCCTAAGATGGAGAGTGATACAGAGATGCAGGACTGCCAGTACTATGACAATTAACCACGACTTTGTCTCTTAGTAGGTAGAGTTCTTCTTCTCGCTGAAGCTGTGTCTGTGTTGTCGCCATCTCTGATCAGTAAGATAATCATGCTAACTCTCACTCATCTTGTCAATCAACATATGATCAACACAAGGAAGTAGTAATGTAGCTAGCTAGCTAAGCTAACGTTGGATAAGCGGTTGTTTACGTTCTCACTTCACTGACTGACGTAACTTTTCTTTGAGCTGAACGCAACAGGGAAAGAACAACATTTTGTTCTTCGTAGCAAAGCCAGCAACGGTGGATTAACGCAGGGCACAGCGTCATTCTCGAGATAATTTCGAGTCCATTCACAATGCATGAGGTTAGCTAACGTCAGCTAGGTAGCTAACTAGTTGGCGCTATAGAGATCCTATTAAAATATCCTATTAAATTACAAGACGGGCTATGCCATAAACCCTCAAAGTCCCATAGTGGAGCCAAAATGGCAGCCATCTTGGTCAGGGAGAAATACAAAACCAGTCTAATTGATATGAACGGCAGTAGGTGATGCATGTCTT
The DNA here is from genome assembly GCF_901001165.1 of Salmo trutta. Taxonomy (NCBI): domain Eukaryota; kingdom Metazoa; phylum Chordata; class Actinopteri; order Salmoniformes; family Salmonidae; genus Salmo; species Salmo trutta. The sequence continues at coordinate 29,153,378 of NC_042994.1, forward strand.
GCTTTTAGTGATGCAGGAAAATAAAAGTAAGGCATGTGATGTATCATAAATTACATTCAATCTAAAATATTGGTCATATAATTATAAATACCTGTTATACAGGTTTTATACAAATGTTCTGTATAAATAGTCTCTAAAATAAATGCAAACAGACCATAAATGACTCCGATTTCTTTTCTTGGAAAGCTGTGACTGCTATTATATCATACAAAATTAGTACTTGTTGCATTTACAAGTTGTCTAGTTAATTTAAACAATTGATGTAATCATTCCTGTAAAACTGCCTGGCTAGCGAGCTAACACACATACAGTGCAGATAAATTCTTCACATTAGGTGAGATTCTGCATGTTATTCTGGGTGTAACTCACAGAGATCCTATTCAATTAGATTAGGTGAGATTCTACATGTTATTCTGGGTGTAAGAACCTGTGACGGAAACCATGACTGCTAAACTGTAAGTCAGGGTTGGGGTCAATTTAAATTGAAGGTAGTCAATTCAGGAAGTGATTTGAATGTAAAATGGAAAAACGTTTTATTTTTTAACTTATTGAGAAGTCATTGAAAATAGATGCTTTTTCTTTCAATTATTGAATTGGAATGTCAGTTTACTTCCTGATTTGATTGACTTAAACTCAAATTGACCCCAACCCAGGTTTAAGTGGTTTTGAGTGACTGAAAGTCTGGTTTATCACACTTAGTTTAGCGCAGCTCAACATTAGTAATGTTACATCATGGAACACTTCACATCAAAGAAACAACTGTACTGGTACCCTCTGTATACAGCCTTGCTATTGTTATTTTACTGCTGCTCTTTAATTATTTGTTACTTTTATTTTTTTTATGTGGTATTTTTTCTTAAAACTGCATTGTTGGTTAAGGGCTGTAGTACCTGTAGTATTCGGCGCATGTGACAAATAACATTTGATTTGACACTGGCAGCACTACTATCTCTACCCTCTTTCAGAAGTGTGCACTTGGTCACGACCCCTCATGCATTTAAAGCCATTGGATTGGTGCAAGCATGGCTAGAGGGAGTTTTCACCATATTCCTTTTACACCAATCCATTCCTTTAAATACATGAGGGGGAGTGTGCGAGTGCACAAGGGTAGAGAATCCGAATGTAACCACTGGCCTTTGACTGAGTACTGGTAAACTCACAGAGTGTTACTTTCCTGCAGAAGAGCTTCCTGGTTTGTACCCTGTTGAGGAGAATCCCTCTACAATAAGATTACCTGGCCACCACCAGGAGGCGGTAAAGAAATCTCACCACTGTTCAACGTGTGGAAAATAACTGCTCATATAAACTAAGGTTAGTGAAGCCTCACTGTTGTTCTGTGTGTGGGAGGGGATTCACACGGAAAGGAAATCTGAAAACGCACAAAGGTGAGAAGAAGCCTTACCCCGACCCTGGACAATGAAAAGACTTGACATCTTACATGTTATGTAAAAATAATAATAATCTCACGCTGATTGAAGTTATTCTGAGGCAGACTATGAAATTTGTCAGTTTGATGTAAAAAGCAAACTTGATCTCAGCTTCAACCTCTTCCATGCAGGACTGAATCCCAGGTTGTGGTCTGCTGGTGAGGAGAGTCCCTCTACATCAGGAGAACCTGAACAGCACCAGGAGTACAACACAGCTAGGAAGACTCACCTACCAGCTCCACAGATCGACATGAGAACTCATTAAGGAGAGAACCAGTCTCACCAATGCTCTGTGGGAAGCAATTCACTGAGAAAAGGACAATTAGAAGACCACTAGTTAGTGCATATTAAAGAGAAGCCTTAACTCTTCCCTGACTGTGGGAAGAGATTTGTCAGTGGAAGCTACATTCAAATGGGCTTAGAAGTCACGAGAGAACTCACACTAGAGAAATACCCTACAGCTGCCCTGTGTGTAGAAAGAGTTTCAAGCAACAAAATCAAGTACCAAAGCATTTATAGACACACTGCCCCATCTGTGGAAAAACGTATGGTTCAGAAGATTCTCTCAAAGACCACTTAAGAGTTTACACAGGAGAGAGACCTTACCTTTGTGCTGAATGTTATTTCACCTTTATTTAACCAGGTAGGCCAGTTGAGAACAAGTTCTCATTTACAACTGTGACCTGGCCACTTAAATAATGTTTACATACTGTTTTACCCACTTTGTATGTATATTCTAGCCAAGGCTAATGCTATATTACTACTGCTATACACAGCTTTTCTATTAATATACTGTCTATACACACCTCAACATATATACATTGACATTCCAGACCCGGACATTGCTCGTTCTCATATTTCTTAATTTCCACATTTTTATTTTGGGTGTTTTGTGTTTTGTAGTGTTTGGTATTACTGCACGAGCTTGAAACATAAGCATTTCACTGCACCTGCGAAAACATCTGCAGAATATGTGCACGCGACCAATACAATTTGATTTGATTTGATTTACTAAGGCGCACCAAGAAGACGACATAAACCAAACACGGAAGTAGTAATGTAGCTAGCTGATGTTAACTAACCAGTTTATTTATCGCACTTCAAAGCAGTGTAGCTAGTTCCAAACAGCTAATATCACCAGATATCATTTATTATACGGTTATGGTAACGTTAAGTATTGTTCACTGGCTGGACTAGTTCACGTATGGAATTATGAAACGCCGGATTTCCGCCTCTGCCAGTTTAGGAGCTACAATACTAGCCAGTTGTAACAGCGCGCTATCGTTAGCTAACATTCCTCCCTCACAGCACAGCAAGAGACTGGAATAACTCTGGCACAACAACATATTCTTTGAGACATTTGAAGCCCATTCACAATGCATGAGGTGAGAAGACAACCTCTAACTTATTAGTTTGCTAACGTTAACTAGCTAGCTAAATTAGCTAACGCGTTAGCTATGCAACTTCACTTGTCAGAGTTGAATAAGTCAATAAGTTGTCAGGACGGTTAGCTAGTTATCTGAAAATAAAACGTTATCAACCCTAACTAGGCTAGTTGTTAGGACTGTGACAAAGCTTAATATTCATTCTTGATACATTTTGTGATGTGCTCTCTCACCTTGGCTTTTTTATAGTTTGATGAACACCAACAGTCAAAATGGCGGGGTCCATACTGTAACCATGGTGACCAGCAACACCAGCGCAGCAAGCGACTCCAGGGTCCCGAGATGGTCCAAAGTTTTGACATTGTATTCAAAGAGGAGCCAGAAGATGATCATGAACCTTGGGGTCAGAGTAATACTGGTGAGTGTGCAATGCCTTTCAATAGTTGTCCCATGTAGCTGGACACAGAGAGAATAACCTGGCGAAGACCAAGGTTTACGTCCCAAATGACAACCCTTTAGTGCAATACATTGATGCTATATAGGGAACAGAGTGCCATTTGGAATGCATATCATCTTTGTGGAAACTGCTTTTGTATCACCAAGAGCATTACAGGGTCAGCTGTAGCAGCAACCAGTGAGCAGACAGAGATGGCTTTATTAGTTCATGCTGATAGTCCAATAAGATCCCACTTGAGAAAAAGCTCCACCTGTCCTCTGACAGGTCAGGTGGAAACATCACCATACTGCCTATACCAATCAGATCTTAACAAGTGTGTAGGGTCTATTTGAAACTGGGCCTCTAATGATGTTCCCACTGGAGCAAGATGGACCGGACTCTTCCTATATCGCCACAGTAGAGACAGGAGAGAGTTGCAGCCTTCACTCTGACAGTGAGGAGGTTCTACCTCAGGAGAACCTGAACAACAGGACACAAACAACAACAAACACAAATCCAAGAAGACACATGGCTGCAGAGAGTGTGGAAAGGAGTTCCCTACCTCATATAAACTATGCAGACACTAACAGATCCACCAAGGGGTGAAACCTTACCGATGTTCTGCATCCAGGAAGAACTTGAAGCTACACCAGGTAGTGCACACAGGAGAGAAACCTTACTCCTGCCCTGTCTGTGGCATGGGCTTGACTCAGCAGGAAGATATGACTGTCCACACGGTAGGTAGGTAGGAAGGAAGAGGAAAGGGAGGAGGAAGTAGGTGGATTGATACATTCTGAAGGAGAATTAGGTCATTGGGATCCTCTTCGGCTCGGTAAGTAGTGGTGAAAGGATGCCTTTAAACATAAAAGATAGGCCCCAAATGGCACCCTATTCCCGACATAGTGCACTACTTTACCCTAATATACATCCCTAATGGCACCCTATTCCCTACGTAGTGCACTACTTTACCCTAATATACATCCCTAATGGCACCCTATTCCCTATATGGTGTACTACCTTACCTTAAGATACATCCCTAATGGCACCCTTTTCCCTACGTAGTGCACTACTTTACCCTAATACACATCCTTAATGGCACCCTATTCCCTACATAGTGCACTACTTTACCCTAATATTGATCCCTAATGGCACCCTATTCCCTACATAGTGCACTACTTTTGACTAGGGCCCATAGGGTTCTGGTCAAAAGTAGTGCACTATAAAGGGAATAGGGAGTCATTTGGGATCGACGCAACAAAACTACCATAGTTATTGACCTATTTGCTCTATTAGTAAATCCATATAATTTTCCCCCACAGGAATGAGTCCTGCCTCCAGCCACGGCAGTGAGGAGACTACCTCTACATCAGGAGAACCTGAGCAACAACAGGAGAATCATCAGACAGCCACGTCGTCTCACCGGGAGAATCATCAGACAGCCACGTCGTCTCACCGGGAGAATCATCAGACAGCCACGTCGTCTCACCGGGAGAATCATCAGACAGCCACGTCGTCTCACCGGGAGAATCATCAGACAGCCACGTCGTCTCACCGGGAGAATCATCAGACAGCCACGTCGTCTCACCGGGAGAATCATCAGACAGCCACGTCGTCTCACCGGGAGAATCATCAGACAGCCACGTCGTCTCACCGGGAGAATCATCAGACAGCCACGTCGTCTCACCGGGAGAATCATCAGACAGCCACGTCGTCTCACCGGGAGAATCATCAGACAGCCACGTCGTCTCACCGGGAGAATCATCAGACAGCCACGTCGTCTCACCGGGAGAATCATCAGACAGCCACGTCGTCTCACTGCTGCTGTGCCTGTGGACAGGAGTTCCCTGGTGCCTATGACCTCATGCTACACCAGAGGACTCACTATGTAAGGAACAGGGTGCCATGTGGGACACATACCATGACTGTAAAGAGAGAGTGTGGTCACACTGAGGAGGAGGAGGAAGGAGAGGAAGTGGGTGGATTTATTAAATGTGAAGAAGCAGCTACTTGGGATCCTCCTCAACTCGGTAAGGGGCTGGGATATGATGCCATTAAAGAACACAAAGGTTAGTCCTAAATGGCACCCTATCCCCTACATAATGCACTACTTTTGACCAGAGCCCGCATAGGGAAATGGGTGGCATTTGGGACACTATACTATACTACCATAGGGGTTGGGTTAAATGCAGAAGAAACATTTCAGTTGAAGGCATTCAGTTGTACAACTGACTAGGTATCCCCCTTTCCCTTTCCTTTCCGTTTCCATAGTAATGGACCTACAGGTAACTGCTAAAAAAGAAGAAACACCAACATAAAGTGTTTTAATTGGCCGTTGGGCCACAAGCCAGAACATATTTAATGTGCCTTGGCATGAATTCTACAAGGGTCTGCAACTCTCTTGGAGGTGGGCCACCATGAGACAGAACAGCTTCTATGTGCCCTGGCATAGATTCTACAAGTGTCTGGAACTCTATTGGAGGGATGCGACACCATTCCATTCTTCTACGATAAATTCCATCATTTGATGTTTTGTTGATGGTAGTGGGAAAACGCTGGCTCTGGCCCCGCTCCAGAATCTCCCATAAGTGTTCATTCAATTGGGTTGAGATCTGGTGACTGAGACGGCCATGACATATGGTTTACATCGTTTTCATGCTCATCAAACTATTCAGTGACCACTCATGCCTAGTGGATGGGGGCAAGGTCATCCTGGAAGAGACCACTCCCATCCGGATAGAAATGATTCACCAAAGGTTGATGGTGATCAGTCAGAATGGCGGTGTATTTATTGGTGTTTATCTTGTCCTCTAAGGGGTTGATTGGACCTAACCCATGCCAGGAAAATGCACCTCCACAACATAACAGAGCAGCCAGAATACTAATTTACTCAAGTGTTTCCTTTATTTTGGCAGTTACCTGTAAGTCTAACAGAGCAGCCAGAATCCTAATTGACTCAAGTGCTTCCTTTATTTTGGCAGTTACCTGTATATGCTCTATTACTAAATCCTTATTATTTTCCTCCACAGGAATGAGTCCTGCCTCCAGCCACGGCAGTGAGGAGACTACCTCTACATCAGGAGAACCTGAGCAACAACAGGAGAATCATCAGACAGCCACGTCGTCTCACCGCTGCTTTGGCTGTGGACAGGAGTTCCCTGCTGCCTGTGACCTCATGTTACACCAGAGGACACACATAGAGAGAGGCTTCTACAAGTCTGTCTGTGGAGAGCTGTTCTACCAGAAAGAGTTACTCAAAACACATCATCAGAAAGTTGACACAGGTGAAAAGCCACAGAGATCCTTTTAAATAATGAGATTCTTGTGTGTGAGCAGCCATGTTGGAAACCATGACTGCTAGAGTTTAGCCAAAGTGATTTGAGTGACTGACAATATGGTTTATCACACTAAGTTTACCACAGCTCAACATTAGTGATGTTGCATGTAAAACTCAACCACAATACCAGTCAAAAGTTTGGACATACCTACTCATTCAAGGGTTTTTCTTTATTTTTACTATTTTCTACATTGTAGGATAATAGTGAAGACATGACAACTATGAAATAACACTCATGGAATCATGTAGTAACCAAAAAAGTGTTAAAGAAATCAATATGTTTTATATTTGAGATTCTTCAAAGTAACCACCCTTTGACTTGATGACAGCTTTGCACACTCTTGACATTCTCTCAACCAGCTTCACCTGGAATGCTTATCCCGACAGTCTTGAAGGAGTTCCCACATATGCTGAACACTTGTTGGCTGCTTTTCCTTCACTCTGTGGTCCGACTCATCCCAAACCATCTCAATATGGTTGAGGTCGGGTGATTGTGGAGGCCAGGTCATCAGATGCAACACTCCATCACTCTCCTTTTTGGTCAAATAGCCCTTACACAGCCTGGAGGTGTGTTGGGTCATTGTCCTGTTGAAAAGCAAGTGATAGTCCCACTAAGCGCAAACCAGATGGGATGGCGTATCGCTGCAGAATGCTGTGGTAGCCATGCTGGTTAAGTGTGCCTTGAATACTAAATAAATCACAGACATTTTCCCCAGCAAAGCACCCCCACACCATCACACCACCTCCTCCATGCTACCCGGTGGGAACCACACATGCAGAGATCATCCGTTCACCTACAATGCGTCTCACAAAGACACAGTGGTTGGAACCAAAAATTTCAAATTTGGACTCATCAGACCAAAGGACAGATTTCCACCGGTCTAATATCCATTGCTCGTGTTTCTTGGCCCAAGTAAGTCTCTTCCTATTATTTGTGTCCTTTAGTAGTGGTTTCTTTGCAGCAATTCGACCATGAAGGCCTGATTCACACAGTCTCCTCTGAACAGTTGATGTTGAGATGTGTCTGTTACTTGAACTCTGTGAAGCATTTATTTGGGCTGCAATCTGAGGTGCAGTTAACTATAATGAACTTATCCTCTGCAGCAGAGGTAACTCTGGGTCTTCTTTTCCTGTGGCGGTCCTCATGAGAGCCAGTTTCATCATAGAGCTTGATGGTTTTTACGACTGCACTTGTAGAAACTGTCATCAAGGTAAAGTGTGGCTACTTTGAAGAATCTCAAATCTAAAATATATTAGGATTTTATTTTACACTTATTGGTTACTACATGATTCCATATGTGTTATTTCATAGTTTTGATGTTTTCACTATTATTCTACAATGTAGAAAATAGTAAAAATAATGAAAAACCCTTGAATGAATAGGTGTGTCCAAACTTTTGACTGGTACTGTACATTGCAGACGTTGCATTGCATCAGCCAATGGTTACGTGCCATGTCATCAACTGCACAGTCGGGCATCAGATTGCCGTATCGTATGACGTGGTTTGATGATAATATTTATGTTAAACACCTATCCATGTGTCGTGAGGTCTGGCATGCGTCTGCAATGCCAGTGATAACTCACATTTAAAAAAACAAAAACACGTTGGACTTTTACTAGTAAACCGATCCATGCTAGCATACTAAATAGTATGTGGAAATAAAAAAAGTGTTATAGTATGTCTTCACTATTGATTATCAGTTGTGGTCAGACACGTGAGTCAGGAAAACGCGTGAATTCTACTAGAACAAACGCCGAAATGAGTGTGCCGTTTTACGTATGTAGTAGACTAGTATGGTATTCGGACACGACCACTGTCTTTTTTTCCTGCGTCAGGAATACCTGTACAACACCAGAAGAATCCCAAAGCTAAGAAGTCTCATGACTGTGTAGTGTGTGGAAAACAACTATTGGAAGCAATGAAGCTGAAGAGGCACATGAGAACACACACAGGAGAGAAACCTCACGGTTGCTCTGTGTGCGGCAGGGGATTCACACAGAAAGGAAATCTGAAAACACACATGAAAACACACAGAGGTGAGAAGAAGTCTTATATTACTGTCCCAGTAATAACTATGCATAGCAGTAACTATGGAAATGTTTGTCAGCTTGAGTTTATTGTGAAAGAAATATACTTCAGACATTACACGTTTTGAAATTTTAACAGTTTTATCATTTTTAAAATGTTGAGTAGTTCTGAAAAGAGAAAAATGTATGTCTTAGTAAGTGTTTGACTGCATTTCCATTGGACTTTCTTACTTCTTCATGAAGAACATGCTGGTTTGACTGTCTTCACATTGTCTCACACCATGTCTTCCACGCAGGTTTGAACCCCAAATTGTGGTCCACTGGAGAGGACAGTCCCTCTACATCAGGAGAACCTGAACAACACCAGAAGAACCACACAGCTAAGACATTTCATAATTGCATAGATTGTGGGGAGATATGCCAAACTCTACCAGCACTAAAAAAACACATGAAAACTCATACCGGAAAGAAGCTGTCTTACCAATGCTCCCTTTGCGGGGCAGAATTCACTGAGAAAGGGCAAATCCAAGACCACCAGTTAAAGCATGTTGGAGAGAAGCCTTACTCCTGCCCTGACTGTGGGAAATGTTTCGTCAATGAAAGCTACATTAAAATTCACCAGCGAACACACACTGGAGAGAGACCTTACAGCTGCCTTGTGTGTGGAAAGAGTTTCATGAAAAAAGCATACTTAAAAGGTCATTTACTGACACACACTGGAGAGAAGCCATACCTTTGCTCCATCTGTGGGAAGACATACAGTAGAGAAGGAACTTTCAAAATCCACCAGAGAGTTCACACAGGAGAGAAACCATACCTGTGCACTGAATGTGGGAAGCGTTTCAGCTGTAGAGCAAACCTTTATTCACACAAGAAGAGACATGCTGGCAAACCCATAGGACCTAAACGGCAGTTAGGCAGACCGAAGCAACTGCCAAACTGACAATGGGACAGGAAAAATGTACTTGTGTAGTGTCTCCTGATCACCAGCAAAATAGTTATGTTCATCTTGATTATGCATTTCCCATAAACGGACATAAACAATAGAATATTAAGGAATGCAGCTGTGGATGTCTGAAAGACTGAAATATGTAAGCACAGGACCTAAACAGCAGTTATGCAGACCCAAGAAACTGCCATGAGGACGGTGCTTTTTAAATTAACTTAAGCAGTGACTTCATTTTATGTAAGACATCACAGCACGGTTGAAAAAATATATATGGCCCACGGAAATCAAGAGAGGGGGGTCTACAGAGAGAGGTGGGATTAAAAAATGAATGATCTGTAATCGTTAGGAAACACCACATATCATGTGTACAGGACATGTCTTAGAGTGGGGTTGTGGAGAGGAGTGGCTAACCAGCATCAACAAAGCCGGAGCAAACTGGACGCCAGGGGACAGTGAGGTGCGTTGCTGAGGCTGCGGATCTGACTGTCTCTGACTGACTGGCTCCCTCCGAGACCTGGAACGCTTCCTCCGTTCTCAGTACCATCTGTTCTGTTTCAACTCTCAGACAACCCTCCACCCTTCAGCTCCCATCCATGCAGATTTGTATGTTTTTTGGGTTCAAACTTGTAAGTGCTGATATTTAGCTTTTAACTGCCAAGTTTTATTGCTATGTAACTGTTATGAAAGTTGTATTGTCAATTTGTTTTGTATTTAAATGCCACTTTAAACGTGTACAAGACACTGCAACAACATTTCCCCACAGGGACAATCAAGCCAGTAAAGTAAAGTAGGGTCTACATGTAATAATAACAGAGTGGTTAGGTGGAGCTCCACCTACATGTAGTAATAATAATAACAGAGTGGTGAGGAGGAGCTCCACCTACATGTAGTAATAATAATAACAGAGTGATGAGGAGGAGCTCCACCTACATGTAGTAATAATAATAACAGAGTGATGAGGAGGAGCTCCACCTACATGTAGTAATAATAAGAGTGGTGAGGAGGAGCTCCACCTACATGTAATAATAATAATAACAGAGTGGTGAGGAGGAGCTCCAACTACATGTAATAATAATAACAGAGTGATGAGGAGGAGCTCCACCTACATGTAGTAATAATAATAACAGAGTGGTGAGGAGGAGCTCCACCTACATGTAGTAATAATAATAACAGAGTGGTGAGGAGGAGCTCCACCTACATGTAGTAATAATAATAACAGAGTGGTGAGGAGGAGCTCCACCTACATGTAATAATAATACCAGAGTGATGAGGAGGAGCTCCACCTACATGTAATAATAACAGAGTGGTGAGGAGGAGCTCTACCTACATGTAATAATAATAACAGAGTGGTGAGGAGGAGCTCTACCTACATGTAATAATAATAACAGAGTGATGAGGAGGAGCTCCACCTACATGTAATAATAATACCAGAGTGATGAGGAGGAGCTCCACCTATATGTAATAATAATAACAGAGTGGTGAGGAGGAGCTCCACCTACATGTAATAATAATAACAGAGTGGTGAGGTGGAGCTCCACCTACATGTAATAATAACAGAGTGGTGAGGAGGAGCTCCACCTACATGTAGTAATAATAATAACAGAGTGGTGAGGAGGAGCTCCACCTACATGTAGTAATAATAATAACAGAGTGATGAGGAGGAGCTCCACCTACATGTAATAATAATAACAGAGTGGTGAGGAGGAGCTCCACCTACATGTAATAATAACAGAGTGGTGAGGAGGAGCTCCACCTACATGTAATAATAATAATAACAGAGTGATGAGGAGGAGCTCCACTCACATGTAATAATAACAAAGTGGTGAGGAGGAGCTCCACCTACATGTAATAATAATAACAGAGTGGTGAGGAGGCGCTCCACCTACATGTAGTAATAATAATAACAGAGTGGTGAGGAGGAGCTCCACCTACATGTAGTAATAATAATAACAGAGTGGTGAGGAGGAGCTCCACCTACATGTAGTAGTAATAATAATAACAGAGTGATGAGGAGGAGCTCCACCTACATGTAATAATAACAGAGTGGTGAGGTGGAGCTCCACCTACATGTAATAATAACAGAGTGGTGAGGAGGAGCTCCACTCACATGTAATAATAACAAAGTGGTGAGGAGGAGCTCCACCTACATGTAATAATAATAACAGAGTGGTGAGGAGGCGCTCCACCTACATGTAGTAATAATAATAACAGAGTGGTGAGGAGGAGCTCCACCTACATGTAGTAATAATAATAACAGAGTGGTGAGGAGGAGCTCCACCTACATGTAGTAATAATAATAACAGAGTGGTGAGGAGGAGCTCCACCCACATGTAATAATAACAGAGTGGTGAGGAGGAGCTCCACCTACATGTAATAATAACAGAGTGATGAGGAGGAGCTCCACCTACATGTAATAATAACAGAGTGGTGAGGAGGAGCTCCACCCACATGTAATAATAACAGAGTGGTGAGGAGGAGCTCCACCCACATGTAATAATAACAGAGTGATGAGGAGGAGCTCCACCTACATGTAATAATAACAGAGTGGTGAGGAGGAGCTCCACCTACATGTAATAATAACAGAGTGGTGAGGAGGAGCTCCACTTACATGTAATAATAACAGAGTGGTGAGGAGGAGCTCCACCTACATGTAATAATAACAGAGTGGTGAGGAGGAGCTCCACCTACATGTAATAATAATAATAACAGAGTGATGAGGAGGAGCTCCACCTACATGTAGTAATAATAATAACAGAGTGATGAGGAGGAGCTCCACCTACATGTAGTAATAATAACAGAGTGGTGGGGAGGAGCTCCACCTACATGTAATAATAATAACAGAGTGGTGAGGAGGAGCTCCACCTACATGTAATACTAATAACAGAGTGATGAGGAGGAGCTCCACCTACATGTAATAATAACAGAGTGATGAGGAGGAGCTCTACCTACATGTAGTAATAATAAGAGTGATGAGGAGGCGCTCCACCTACATGTAATAATAATACCAGAGTGATGAGGAGGAGCTCCACCTGTATGTAATAATAATAGAGTTATGAGGAGGAGCTCCACCTACATGTAATAATAATAACAGTGATGAGGAGGAGCTCCACCTACATGTAATAATAATAATAAAAGAGTGATGAGGAAGAGCTCCACCTACATGTAATAATAATACCAGAGTGATGAGGAGGAGCTCCACCTACATGTAATAATAATAATAAAAGAGTGATGAGGAAGAGCTCCACCTACATGTAATAATAATAATAACAGAGTGATGAGGAGGAGCTCCACCTACATGTAATAATAATAATAACAGAGTGATGAGGAGGAGCTCCACCTACATGTAATAATAATAACAGAGTGATGAGGAGGAGCTCTACCTACATGTAATAATAATAATAACAGAGTGATGAGGAGGAGCTCCACCTACATGTAATAATAATAACAGAGTGATGAGGAGGAGCTCCACCTACATGTAATAATAATAAGAGAGTGGTGAGGAGGAGCTCCACCTACATGTAATAATAATAACAGAGTGATGAGGAGGAGCTCCACCTACATGTAATAATAATAATAGAGTGATGAGGAGGAGCTCCACCTACATGTAATAATAATAATAGAGTGATGAGGAGGAGCTCCACCTACATGTAATGCTAATAACAGAGTGTTGAGGAGGAGCTCTACCTACATGTAATAATAATAAGAGTGATGAGGAGGAGCTCTATTACATGTAGGTGGAGCTCTACCTACATGTAATAATAATAACAGAGTGATGAGGTGGAGCTCCACCTACATGTAATAATAATAACAGAGTGATGAGGAGGAGCTCCACCTACATGTAGTAATAATAATAAGAGTGATGAGGAGGAGCTCTACCTACATGTAATAATAACAGAGTGGTGAGGAGGAGCTCCACCTACATGTAATAATAACAGAGTGATGAGGTGGAGCTCCACCTACATGTAATAATAATAATAATAACAGAGTGATGAGGAAGAACTCCACCTATATGTAATAATAATGAGTGATGAGGAGGAGCTCTACCTACATGTAATGCTAATAACAGAGTGTTGAGGAGGAGCTCTACCTACATGTAATAATAATAAGAGTGATGAGGAGGAGCTCTACCTACATGTAATAATAATAACAGAGTGGTGAGGAGGAGCTCCACCCACATGTAGTAATAACAGAGTGGTGAGGAGGAGCTCTACCTACATGTAGTAATAATAACAGAGTGGTGAGGAGGAGCTCCACCTACATGTAATAATAATAACAGAGTGATGAGGAGGAGCTCCACCTACATGTAATAATAATAACAGAGTGATGAGGAGGAGCTCCACCTACATGTAATAATAATAAGAGTGATGAGGAGGAGCTCCACCTACATGTAATAATAATACCAGAGTGATGAGGAGGAGCTCCACCTACATGTAATGCTAATAACAGAGTGATGAGGAGGAGCTCCACCTACATGTAATGCTAATAACAGAGTGGTGAGGTGGAGCTCCACCTACATGTAATAATAATAACAGAGTGATGAGGAGGAGCTCCAAGTACATGTAATAATAATAAGAGTGGTGAGGAGGAGCTCCACCTACATGTAATGCTAATAACAGAGTGATGAGGAGGAGCTCCACCTACATGTAATAATAACAGAGTGGTGAGGAGGAGCTCCACCTACATGTAATAATAATAACAGAGTGGTGAGGAGGAGCTCCACCTACATGTAGTAATAACAGAGTGGTGAGGAGGAGCGCCACCTACATGTAATAATAATAACAGAGTGGTGAGGAGGAGCTCTACCTACATGTAGTAATAATAATAAGAGTGATGAGGAGGAGCTCCACCTACATGTAATAATAATACCAGAGTGATGAGGAGGAGCTCCACCTACATGTAATAATAATAACAGAGTGGTGAGTTGGAGCTCCACCTACATGTAATAATAATACCAGAGTGATGAGGAGGAGCTCCACCTACATGTAATGCTAATAACAGAGTGATGAGGAGGAGCTCCACCTACATGTAATAATAACAGAGTAGTGAGGAGGAGCTCCACCTACATGTAGTAATAATAAGAGTGGTGAGGAGGAGCTCCACCTACATGTAATAATAATAATAACAGAGTGGTGAGGAGGAGCTCCACCTACATGTAGTAATAATAATAACAGAGTGATGAGGAGGAGCTCCACCTACATGTAGTAATAATAATAACAGAGTGATGAGGAGGAGCTCCACCTACATGTAGTAATAATAAGAGTGGTGAGGAGGAGCTCCACCTACATGTAATAATAATAATAACAGAGTGGTGAGGAGGAGCTCCAACTACATGTAATAATAATAACAGAGTGATGAGGAGGAGCTCCACCTACATGTAGTAATAATAATAACAGAGTGGTGAGGAGGAGCTCCACCTACATGTAGTAATAATAATAACAGAGTGGTGAGGAGGAGCTCCACCTACATGTAGTAATAATAATAACAGAGTGGTGAGGAGGAGCTCCACCTACATGTAATAATAATACCAGAGTGATGAGGAGGAGCTCCACCTACATGTAATAATAACAGAGTGGTGAGGAGGAGCTCTACCTACATGTAATAATAATAACAGAGTGGTGAGGAGGAGCTCTACCTACATGTAATAATAATAACAGAGTGATGAGGAGGAGCTCCACCTACATGTAATAATAATACCAGAGTGATGAGGAGGAGCTCCACCTATATGTAATAATAATAACAGAGTGGTGAGGAGGAGCTCCACCTACATGTAATAATAATAACAGAGTGGTGAGGTGGAGCTCCACCTACATGTAATAATAACAGAGTGGTGAGGAGGAGCTCCACCTACATGTAGTAATAATAATAACAGAGTGGTGAGGAGGAGCTCCACCTACATGTAGTAATAATAATAACAGAGTGATGAGGAGGAGCTCCACCTACATGTAATAATAATAACAGAGTGGTGAGGAGGAGCTCCACCTACATGTAATAATAACAGAGTGGTGAGGAGGAGCTCCACCTACATGTAATAATAATAATAACAGAGTGATGAGGAGGAGCTCCACTCACATGTAATAATAACAAAGTGGTGAGGAGGAGCTCCACCTACATGTAATAATAATAACAGAGTGGTGAGGAGGCGCTCCACCTACATGTAGTAATAATAATAACAGAGTGGTGAGGAGGAGCTCCACCTACATGTAGTAATAATAATAACAGAGTGGTGAGGAGGAGCTCCACCTACATGTAGTAGTAATAATAATAACAGAGTGATGAGGAGGAGCTCCACCTACATGTAATAATAACAGAGTGGTGAGGTGGAGCTCCACCTACATGTAATAATAACAGAGTGGTGAGGAGGAGCTCCACTCACATGTAATAATAACAAAGTGGTGAGGAGGAGCTCCACCTACATGTAATAATAATAACAGAGTGGTGAGGAGGCGCTCCACCTACATGTAGTAATAATAATAACAGAGTGGTGAGGAGGAGCTCCACCTACATGTAGTAATAATAATAACAGAGTGGTGAGGAGGAGCTCCACCTACATGTAGTAATAATAATAACAGAGTGGTGAGGAGGAGCTCCACCCACATGTAATAATAACAGAGTGGTGAGGAGGAGCTCCACCTACATGTAATAATAACAGAGTGATGAGGAGGAGCTCCACCTACATGTAATAATAACAGAGTGGTGAGGAGGAGCTCCACCCACATGTAATAATAACAGAGTGGTGAGGAGGAGCTCCACCCACATGTAATAATAACAGAGTGATGAGGAGGAGCTCCACCTACATGTAATAATAACAGAGTGGTGAGGAGGAGCTCCACCTACATGTAATAATAACAGAGTGGTGAGGAGGAGCTCCACTTACATGTAATAATAACAGAGTGGTGAGGAGGAGCTCCACCTACATGTAATAATAACAGAGTGGTGAGGAGGAGCTCCACCTACATGTAATAATAATAATAACAGAGTGATGAGGAGGAGCTCCACCTACATGTAGTAATAATAATAACAGAGTGATGAGGAGGAGCTCCACCTACATGTAGTAATAATAACAGAGTGGTGGGGAGGAGCTCCACCTACATGTAATAATAATAACAGAGTGGTGAGGAGGAGCTCCACCTACATGTAATACTAATAACAGAGTGATGAGGAGGAGCTCCACCTACATGTAATAATAACAGAGTGATGAGGAGGAGCTCTACCTACATGTAGTAATAATAAGAGTGATGAGGAGGCGCTCCACCTACATGTAATAATAATACCAGAGTGATGAGGAGGAGCTCCACCTGTATGTAATAATAATAGAGTTATGAGGAGGAGCTCCACCTACATGTAATAATAATAACAGTGATGAGGAGGAGCTCCACCTACATGTAATAATAATAATAAAAGAGTGATGAGGAAGAGCTCCACCTACATGTAATAATAATACCAGAGTGATGAGGAGGAGCTCCACCTACATGTAATAATAATAATAAAAGAGTGATGAGGAAGAGCTCCACCTACATGTAATAATAATAATAACAGAGTGATGAGGAGGAGCTCCACCTACATGTAATAATAATAATAACAGAGTGATGAGGAGGAGCTCCACCTACATGTAATAATAATAACAGAGTGATGAGGAGGAGCTCTACCTACATGTAATAATAATAATAACAGAGTGATGAGGAGGAGCTCCACCTACATGTAATAATAATAACAGAGTGATGAGGAGGAGCTCCACCTACATGTAATAATAATAAGAGAGTGGTGAGGAGGAGCTCCACCTACATGTAATAATAATAACAGAGTGATGAGGAGGAGCTCCACCTACATGTAATAATAATAATAGAGTGATGAGGAGGAGCTCCACCTACATGTAATAATAATAATAGAGTGATGAGGAGGAGCTCCACCTACATGTAATGCTAATAACAGAGTGTTGAGGAGGAGCTCTACCTACATGTAATAATAATAAGAGTGATGAGGAGGAGCTCTATTACATGTAGGTGGAGCTCTACCTACATGTAATAATAATAACAGAGTGATGAGGTGGAGCTCCACCTACATGTAATAATAATAACAGAGTGATGAGGAGGAGCTCCACCTACATGTAGTAATAATAATAAGAGTGATGAGGAGGAGCTCTACCTACATGTAATAATAACAGAGTGGTGAGGAGGAGCTCCACCTACATGTAATAATAACAGAGTGATGAGGTGGAGCTCCACCTACATGTAATAATAATAATAATAACAGAGTGATGAGGAAGAACTCCACCTATATGTAATAATAATGAGTGATGAGGAGGAGCTCCACCTACATGTAATGCTAATAACAGAGTGTTGAGGAGGAGCTCTACCTACATGTAATAATAATAAGAGTGATGAGGAGGAGCTCTACCTACATGTAATAATAATAACAGAGTGGTGAGGAGGAGCTCCACCCACATGTAGTAATAACAGAGTGGTGAGGAGGAGCTCTACCTACATGTAGTAATAATAACAGAGTGGTGAGGAGGAGCTCCACCTACATGTAATAATAATAACAGAGTGATGAGGAGGAGCTCCACCTACATGTAATAATAATAACAGAGTGATGAGGAGGAGCTCCACCTACATGTAATAATAATAAGAGTGATGAGGAGGAGCTCCACCTACATGTAATAATAATACCAGAGTGATGAGGAGGAGCTCCACCTACATGTAATGCTAATAACAGAGTGATGAGGAGGAGCTCCACCTACATGTAATGCTAATAACAGAGTGGTGAGGTGGAGCTCCACCTACATGTAATAATAATAACAGAGTGATGAGGAGGAGCTCCAAGTACATGTAATAATAATAAGAGTGGTGAGGAGGAGCTCCACCTACATGTAATGCTAATAACAGAGTGATGAGGAGGAGCTCCACCTACATGTAATAATAACAGAGTGGTGAGGAGGAGCTCCACCTACATGTAATAATAATAACAGAGTGGTGAGGAGGAGCTCCACCTACATGTAGTAATAACAGAGTGGTGAGGAGGAGCGCCACCTACATGTAATAATAATAACAGAGTGGTGAGGAGGAGCTCTACCTACATGTAGTAATAATAATAAGAGTGATGAGGAGGAGCTCCACCTACATGTAATAATAATACCAGAGTGATGAGGAGGAGCTCCACCTACATGTAATAATAATAACAGAGTGGTGAGTTGGAGCTCCACCTACATGTAATAATAATACCAGAGTGATGAGGAGGAGCTCCACCTACATGTAATGCTAATAACAGAGTGATGAGGAGGAGCTCCACCTACATGTAATAATAACAGAGTAGTGAGGAGGAGCTCCACCTACATGTAGTAATAATAACAGAGTGGTAAGGAGGAGCTCTACCTACATGTAGTAATAACAGAGTGGTGAGGAGGAGCTCCACCTACATGTAATAATAATAACAGAGTGGTGAGGAGGAGCTCTACCTACATGTAGTAATAATAATAAGAGTGATGAGGAGGAGCTCCACCTACATGTAATAATAATACCAGAGTGATGAGGAGGAGCTCCACCTACATGTAGTAGTAATAATAACAGAGTGATGAGGAGGAGCTCCACCTACATGTAATAATAATAACAGAGTGATGAGGAGGAGCTCCACCTACATGTAATAATAATAACAGAGTGATGAGGAGGAGCTCCACCTACATGTAATAATAATAACAGAGTGATGAGGAGGAGCTCCACCTACATGTAATAATAATAACAGAGTGATGAGGAGGAGCTCCACCTACATGTAATAATAATAACAGAGTGATGAGGAGGAGCTCCACCTACATGTAATAATAATAACAGAGTGGTGAGGAGGAGCTCCACCTACATGTAATAATAATAACAGAGTGATGAGGAGGAGCTCCACCTACATGTAATAATAATAACAGAGTGGTGAGGAGGAGCTCCACCTACATGTAATAATAACAGAGTGGTGAGGAGGAGCTCCACCTACATGTAGTAATAATAACAGAGTGGTGAGGAGGAGCTCTACCTACATGTAGTAATAACAGAGTGGTGAGGAGGAGCTCCACCTACATGTAATAATAATAACAGAGTGGTGAGGAGGAGCTCTACCTACATGTAGTAATAATAACAGAGTGATGAGGAGGAGCTCCACCTACATGTAATAATAATAACAGAGTGATGAGGAGGAGCTCCACCTACATGTAATGCTAATAACAGAGTGATGAGGAGGAGCTCCACCTACATGTAATGCTAATAACAGAGTGGTGAGGTGGAGCTCCACCTACATGTAATAATAATAACAGAGTGATGAGGAGGAGCTCCAAGTACATGTAATAATAATAAGAGTGGTGAGGAGGAGCTCCACCTACATGTAATGCTAATAACAGAGTGATGAGGAGGAGCTCCACCTACATGTAATAATAACAGAGTGGTGAGGAGGAGCTCCACCTACATGTAATAATAATAACAGAGTGGTGAGGAGGAGCTCCACCTACATGTAGTAATAACAGAGTGGTGAGGAGGAGCGCCACCTACATGTAATAATAATAACAGAGTGGTGAGGAGGAGCTCTACCTACATGTAGTAATAATAATAAGAGTGATGAGGAGGAGCTCCACCTACATGTAATAATAATACCAGAGTGATGAGGAGGAGCTCCACCTACATGTAATAATAATAACAGAGTGGTGAGTTGGAGCTCCACCTACATGTAATAATAATACCAGAGTGATGAGGAGGAGCTCCACCTACATGTAATGCTAATAACAGAGTGATGAGGAGGAGCTCCACCTACATGTAATAATAATAACAGAGTGATGAGGAGGAGCTCCACCTACATGTAATAATAATAACAGAGTGATGAGGAGGAGCTCCACCTACATGTAATAATAATAACAGAGTGGTGAGGAGGAGCTCCACCTACATGTAATAATAATAACAGAGTGATGAGGAGGAGCTCCACCTACATGTAATAATAATAACAGAGTGGTGAGGAGGAGCTCCACCTACATGTAATAATAACAGAGTGGTGAGGAGGAGCTCCACCTACATGTAGTAATAATAACAGAGTGGTGAGGAGGAGCTCTACCTACATGTAGTAATAACAGAGTGGTGAGGAGGAGCTCCACCTACATGTAATAATAATAACAGAGTGGTGAGGAGGAGCTCTACCTACATGTAGTAATAACAGAGTGGTGAGGAGGAGCTCCACCTACATGTAATAATAATAACAGAGTGGTGAGGAGGAGCTCTACCTACATGTAGTAATAATAATAAGAGTGATGAGGAGGAGCTCCACCTACATGTAATAATAATACCAGAGTGATGAGGAGGAGCTCCACCTACATGTAGTAGTAATAATAACAGAGTGATGAGGAGGAGCTCCACCTACATGTAATAATAATAACAGAGTGATGAGGAGGAGCTCCACCTACATGTAATAATAATAACAGAGTGATGAGGAGGAGCTCCACCTACATGTAATAATAATAACAGAGTGATGAGGAAGAGCTCCACCTACATGTAATAATAATAACAGAGTGATGAGGAGGAGCTCCACCTACATGTAGTAATAATAACAGAGTGGTGAGGAGGAGCTCTACCTACATGTAGTAATAACAGAGTGGTGAGGAGGAGCTCCACATACATGTAATAATAATAACAGAGTGGTGAGGAGGAGCTCCACCTACATGTAATAATAACAGAGTGGTGAGGAGGAGCTCCACCTACATGTAGTAATAATAACAGAGTGGTGAGGAGGAGCTCTACCTACATGTAGTAATAACAGAGTGGTGAGGAGGAGCTCCACCTACATGTAATAATAATAACAGAGTGGTGAGGAGGAGCTCTACCTACATGTAGTAATAATAATAAGAGTGATGAGGAGGAGCTCCACCTACATGTAATAATAATACCAGAGTGATGAGGAGGAGCTCCACCTACATGTAGTAGTAATAATAACAGAGTGATGAGGAGGAGCTCCACCTACATGTAATAATAATAACAGAGTGATGAGGAGGAGCTCCACCTACATGTAATAATAATAACAGAGTGATGAGGAGGAGCTCCACCTACATGTAATAATAATAACAGAGTGATGAGGAGGAGCTCCACCTACATGTAATAATAATAACAGAGTGATGAGGAGGAGCTCCACCTACATGTAATAATAATAACAGAGTGATGAGGAGGAGCTCCACCTACATGTAATAATAATAACAGAGTGGTGAGGAGGAGCTCCACCTACATGTAATAATAATAACAGAGTGATGAGGAGGAGCTCCACCTACATGTAATAATAATAACAGAGTGATGAGGAGGAGCTCCACCTACATGTAATAATAATAACAGAGTGGTGAGGAGGAGCTCCACCTACATGTAATAATAACAGAGTGGTGAGGAGGAGCTCCACCTACATGTAGTAATAATAACAGAGTGGTGAGGAGGAGCTCTACCTACATGTAGTAATAACAGAGTGGTGAGGAGGAGCTCCACCTACATGTAATAATAATAACAGAGTGGTGAGGAGGAGCTCCACCTACATGTAATAATAATAACAGAGTGATGAGGAGGAGCTCCACCTACATGTAATAATAATAACAGAGTGGTGAGGAGGAGCTCCACCTACATGTAATAATAATAACAGAGTGATGAGGAAGAGCTCCACCTACATATAATAACAACAGAGTGGTGAGGAGGAGCTCCTCCTATTCTTCTTGTGCTTCGCCAAGCTGTTGTTAAGGAAATTGTCAAGGAAGTGTGTTTTTGTTTATACATGACCTCCTACCCCCACATACCTTCAACCAATCATGTCAGTGTGGAGTTATACGGAGCCCTCTGCATTGTTACAACATTTGAGAGGCGCACGGCGATGCGGTGCGCTCGATTTAGTCTCCAGAGGCTCCGCAATTGCGTCACACCCTCCACAGGGAGCCTCCGAACAGCATTGCTGGATCAAGCAAATATCAGCTATTTCTGTCCGACAGTAATTTAGCCATTCATAGTCATGACTGGTTTGAGCTACAGAGCCTTCAGAAAGTATTCTCACCCCTTGACTTATTCCACATTTTGTAGTGTTATAGCCTGAAATTAAAGTTGATTCAGTTTATATTTTCTGTCATTGGCCTACACACAATACTCCATAATATCAAAATTGAATTATGCTTTCGACATTTTTACAAATGAATGAAAAGCTGAAATGTCTTGAGTCAGTTAAGTGTTCATCCCCTTTGTTATGACAAGCCTAAATAAGTTCAGGAGTAAAACTGTGCTTAACAAATCACATAATAAGTTGCATGGACTCTGTGTGCAATAATAATGTTTAACATGATTTTTGAATGACTACCTCATCTCTGTTCCCCACACATACAATTACCTGTAAGGTCCCTCAGTCCAGCAGTGAATTTCAAACACAGATTCAACCACAAAGACCAGGGAGGTTTTCCAATGACTCGCAAAGAAAGGCACTTATTGGTAGATGGGTAAAAAAACTTTGAGCATGGTAAAGTTATTAATTACATTTGCAAATATGGTTTACTACATTTCCTATGATACATAACAGGACATAAACAAATGGATTTAAAGGAATACCTCTGTAAATGTCTGAAGCACAACAAAATGTTTTTCATTGTTTATTTTATTTTCTTATTTTAAAAGCCCAAACAAAGAACTACTGATGCTGTAAATGACTGCACTAAATAAAATGACTCTTCATATGTATCTGTCCCTACCAAATGAATCACGACCACCTGACTCTTCATATGTATCTGTCCCTACCAAATGAATCACGACCACCTGACTCTTCATATGTATCTGTCCCTACCAAATGAATCACGACCACCTGACTCTTCATATGTATCTGTCCCTACCAAATGAATCACGACCACCTGACTCTTCATATGTATCTGTCCCTACCAAATGAATCACGACCACCTGACTCTTCATATGTATCTGTCCCTACCAAATGAATCACGACCACCTGACTCTTCATATGTATCTGCCATGACATCATTTTCTGGAATTATCCATGCTGTTTAGATGCACAGTCAACTTAGTGTATGTAAACTTCTGACCCACTGGAATTGTGATACAGGGAATTATAAGTGAAATAATCTGTCTGTTAAATGTTGGAAAAATTACTTGCACAAAGTAGATGTCCTAACCGACTTGCCTAAACTATAGTTTGTTAACAAGAAATGTGTAGAGTGGTTGAAAACCGATTTTTAATGACTCCAACCTAAGTGTATGTAAACTTCCGACTTCAACTGTATCTGTCCCTGCCAAATGAATCACGACCACCTGACTCTTCATCTGCATCTGTCCCTACCAAATGAATCACAACCACCTGACTCTTCATCTGTATCTGTCCCTGTAAAATGAATCACGACCACCTGACTCTTCATATGCATCTGTCAAACATTGTTTTGTTTTATTCTTACCAAATAAATAAGTACTGGTAGGAGACATCTTCTTCAGACGTTATATTTCCCATCACTTGTTTGTCTGTCTGTTACGTGTTCCGTTCCTGATATACTTTACAAGAACGAAACTACGGCCCTTCTGCACAAAGCTTCTGTTGGTCATAAAGAATTACTTCAACAACATTGTTTACTGTCACCATTTTATTAACTCTGGTTGAGGTTCGGCTATAAACGCAAACCACCCTTTAAAATGGACAACATATCTTTAGATCCAGGTTATGTGTGTAAATCCGGTCCATTACTGCTACTACCCATACTACCTGTTCTACTACTACCAATACTACCTGTTCTACTACTACCAATACTACCTGTTCTACTACAACCCATACTACCTGTTCTACTACAACCCATACTACCTGTTCTACTACTACCAATACTACCTGTTCTACTACTACCCATACTACCTGTTCTACTACTACCCATACTACCTGTTCTACTACTACCCATACTACCTGTTCTACAACTACCCATACTACCTGTTCTACTACTACCAATACTACCTGTTCTACTACTACCAATACTACCTGTTCTACTACTACCCATACTACCTGTTCTATTACAACCCATACTACCTGTTCTACTACTACCCATACTACCTGTTCTACTACTACCCATACTACCTGTTCTACTACTACCCATACTACCTGTTCTACTACTTGTTATTGACTCGACTCTTATTGTTGATATGTACTGTATTGTTGAGGGAGCTAGCACATTCACATATCCCTGCATCTTTTATACCTGTTGTAAACTGTGTATGTGACCAATACAATTTGATTTAACTGTCAATCATTAATACAAAAACTCCTAGGCAAGAATGTGAGCAGAGTATAATAATTTATGTTTGAAACAGACAAAGTGCAATACCTTTCCCAGTGATATATATATATATATACAGGAAGCACCACCATGGAATTCTACCCACAGGAGTCATTTAGAATGTTTGAAGACGAGCCTTTCAGAACCTGGAATCAGGACACACCTGATCCAATACTTTATCCAATGGTCCAGTGAGAGGAAGTCAGTTGTATCGAGTTCTACTTCATGGGCGGGTGTCCCGATTCTCCACAAGTGTGCAAATTTGCACACTTTGGGAGAATCTCAATTGCCTTCGATTCCTCGCGTCCTCTCTCCTCACCTCCTTCTCAAAACCCATTGGATAATTAAGTCAGAGCCGGAGGGGACCTCTGACCTTCTCATCCAATGGGTTTTTGAGAAGCCGACGCGAGGAATTGAGGTTCTCCTATTCTCTAATGGATTTGACAATGGTGGAAGCTCTCTCCAGCCAATGCTTGTAACAATCCCATGCTTTTAAATCCATGTCAGGGACGGTGCCACTCATGGAAAAGGGTGGAGAAACAGGACTTTTTTGTTCAGTTGTAGAGTTCTATTTCCATCGGCTTGTCTTTTGTGTCCCTCATGTCATCTGGTCCCAAATCCCTCCCCAGATCTGTTAACATGGAAAGGTGAGGGCCAAAGGGTGCGTGATAGGTAGGGGTTTGGACGGGGGTTCTAAGTCTAAGGTTCTGTTCCAATACTTAGAGATGCACAGTAGAGCTGCGGGCGATATGGTCACAAATCTCCATATCGCCATAAATTGCCTGAACTGATGTGGATAACAACATATAGAACAATACGTTTATAGCATCAACGGGCACCACAGTTTTAATCAATTATCCTTTTAAAAATACTACTACTAGTCTGATGACTGTAGCCATGAATTGTCCCATTAACAATCACCCATATTAACAAACTAATTTCATTTCTAACGTTCTACTATAGGGTTATTTATCGTAATGAATGACAGAGCAAAGCGCCCTGCAATTAGTGATTGGTACGTTCGCTGTAGATCATTTTGGGTTTAATGTCCCAGCTCTAGTACATAGCCTGTAGTCTTGTGGTAACACAGCTGGATGCTCTATGTACAGTGAGGGAAAAAAGTATTTGATTCCCTGCTGATTTTGTACATTTGCCCACTGACAAAGAAATGATCAGTCTATAATTTTAATGGTAGTTTATTTGAACAGTGAGAGACAGAATAACAACAAAAAAATCCAGAAAAACGCATGTCAAAAATGTTATAAAATTATTTGCATTTCAATGAGGGAAATAAGTATTTGACCCCTCTGCAAAACATGACTTAGTACTTGGTGGCAAAACCCTTGTTGGCAATCACAGAGGTCAGACGTTTCTTGTAGTTGGCCACCAGGGTTGCACACATCTCAGGAGGGATTTTGTCCCACATCTCTTTGCAGATCTTCTCCAAGTCATTAAGGTTTTGAGGCTGACATTTGGCAACTCGAACCTTCAGCTCCCTCCACAGATTTTATATGGGATTAAGGTCTGGAGACTGGCTAGGCCACTCCAGGACCTTAATGTGCTTCTTCTTGAGCCACTCCTTTGTTGCCTTGGCCGTGTGTTCTGGATCATTGTCATGCTGGAATACCCATCCACGACCCATTTTCAATGCCCTGGCTGAGGGAAGGAGGTTCTCACCCAAGATTTGACGGTACATGGCCCCGTCCATCGTCCCTTTGATGCGGTGAAGTTGTCCTGTCCCCTTAGCAGAAAAACACCCCCAAAGCATAATGTTTCCACCTCCATGTTTGACGGTGGGGATGGTGTTCTTGGGGTCATAGGCAGCATTCCTCCTCCTCCAAACACAGCGAGTTGAGTTGATGCCAAAGAGCTCCATTTTTGTCTCATCTGACCACAACACTTTCACCCAGTTGTCCTCTGAATCATTGAGATGTTCATTGGCAAACTTCAGACGGGCATGTATATGTGCTTTCTTGAGCAGGGGGACCTTGCGGGCGCTGCAGGATTTCAGTCCTTCACGGCGTAGTGTGTTACCAATTGTTTTCTTGGTGACTATGGTCCCAGCTGCCTTGAGATCATTGACAATATCCTCCCGTGTAGTTCTGGGCTGATTCCTCACCGTTCTCATGATCATTGCAACTCCACAAGGTGAGATCTTGCATGGAGCCCCAGGCCGAGGAAGATTGACAGTTCTTTTGTGTTTCTTCCATTTGCGAATAATCGCACCAACTGTTGTCACCTTCTCACCAAGCTGCTTGGCGATGGTCTTGTAGCCCATTCCAGCCTTGTGTAGGTCTACAATCTTGTCCCTGACATCCTTGGAGAGCTCTTTGGTCTTGGCCTTGGTGGAGAGTTTGGAATCTGATTGATTGCTTCTGTGGACAGGTGTCTTTTATACAGGTAACAAGCTGAGATTAGGAGCACTCCCTTTAAGAGTGTGCTCCTAATCTCAGCTCGTTACCTGTATAAAAGACACCTGGGAGCCAGAAATCTTTCTGATTGAGAGGGGGTCAAATACGTATTTCCCTCATTAAAATGCAAATCAATTTATAACATTTTTGACATGCGTTTTTATGGATTTTTTTTGTTGTTATTCTGTCTGTCACTGTTCAAATAAACCTACCATTAAAATTATAGACTGATCATTTCTTTGTCAGTGGGCAAATGTACAAAATCAGCAGGGGATCAAATACTTTTTTCCCTCACTGTATGCCTCAACCTCCCCACTGGAGACCAGGGTTCAATACCTGCATCTAGTCTTCCCTGTCTTCCCTGCTCATCTGTCTCCCCCTCTACTTCTAACCTGTCTCCATTAAAAACAATTACAACATCAAATATACCCCCCTAAAAATCACATCCTTCCCATCTTGTTTCCTTGAAGTACTAAACACATCTATAAGGGATTAGACAGGTGATAAACCAGGTTACAATGGAGTCTGATGTGGGTAGGGATAAGGGATTAGACAGGTGATAAACCAGGTTACAATGGAGTCTGATGTGGGTAGGGATAAGGGATTAGACAGGTGATAAACCAGGTTACAATGGAGTCTGATGTGGGTAGGGATAAGGGATTAGACAGGTGATAAACCAGGTTACAATGGAGTCTGATGTGGGTAGGGATAAGGGACATGCCGATGGTGTGGTGGGTAGGGATAAGGGACATGCCGATGGTGTGGTGGGTAGGGATAAGGGACATGCCGATGGTGTGGTGGGTAGGGATAAGGGACATGCCGAATTGAGGATGTTCTGAGGGCAAAATGGGGTGCAACTCAATATTAGGAAGGTGTTAATGTTTTATTCTATGGATTATATTTTATGAATTTCCCCCAAATCATGGTATTTTTCTGTCTGGGTATTGTGAGGAATCCCTTTATAAGGGATTGGACAGGTGATAAACCAGGTTACAATGGAGTCTGGTGTGGGTAGGGATAAGGGATTAGCTGATTGTGTGGTAGGTAGGGATTAGGGAGTCTTGGGACAGAGACAGGCAGAGTTTGCCTGTGTGTGTCCTGATGTTTCTTCAGACTGCTCAACTGGGCAAAGGCTTTATCACACATGCGGCACTGGAACGGCTTCTCTCCTGTGTGGGTCCGCCGGTGGTTTTTCAAGACATTCCCATCACGAAACCTCCTCCCGCAGTCAGGGCATTGGTACGGCTTCTCTCCAGTGTGGATTCGCAGGTGAAGAGTGCAGTGGCTCTTACTTGTGAAGCTCTTGTCACAGTAAGTACAGCGGTAAGGCTTTTCACCAGCATGAATCCGGAGATGAAGTTTTAAACTCCCTGTCAGAGAGAAACTCTTCCCACACTGAGGGCAAAGGTAAGGCCTCTCTCCAGTGTGTTTCCTCTGGTGGACTAGTAAATTACGTTTAGTGGAGAAGGTCTTGTCGCACTGTGGGCAGTGGACACGGCTGTTGTGGGTCTTCTGCAGGTGATCCTTTAGAAGAGCCTTGGTAGAGAACTTCTCCCCACAGTGGGGGCATGGAAGAGGGCCTTGGTGCATACGGACTGGACCCATTGTCTCCCCCTTGTGGTTCTTCAGGTGGTGCTGCTTTAGCGAGATTGTATGACGAAACTTCATCCCGCACACTGAGCAGTGATAGGGTTTCTCTCCTGTGTGAGTTCTCATGTGTCTCTGTAAGAGTCCAGATTGAGTAAAATCCTTACCGCAACGAGGGCAGACGTACGGTTTCTCCCCAGTATGGATTCTCAGGTGTATTTTAAGATTGTCAGCATATCTGAATCCCCTTCCACATTCAGAGCACACGTGTGGATTCTTCAGAGGATCATTTGGCGGGTGTCGTGTTTTTATGTGTGATTCCAGTCTTTCTGCAGTTATGAAACTCTTCTTACATTGACCACAACGGTGAGGGTGTTCTGTGTGAACAATTTCCTGGTGATGTTTCAGGCTTATTTTTACACGGAAATTCTTCCCACAATCCAAGCAATGGAAAGGTTTCTCACCTGTGTGGGTTCTGATGTGTTTCTGTAAGTTACCAGAATCATTGTAGTCCTTCCCACAATGATGGCAAACATACGGTTTCTCCCCAGTATGAGTTCTCAGGTGTCTCTTAAGACTGCCAGCCTCACTGAATCCCTTTGCGCATGTAGAACACACGTGTGGTTTCTCTCCAGTCAAGTTATCTCTGTATCTCTTCAGGTATTGTAGGTGTAGTTTTAGACTTCTTGCTGTGGTAAAACTCTTCCCACAGTGATCACAGATATGGGAGCCATCTCCTGAGAGGGGTTCCTTACGTTGCTTAGCATTAGGCGTGCTGCAAAGCTTCTCTTTTGTGTGTTTTCTCTGTTGTAGTCTCTGTTCGCGTGAGGTAGCAAAGCTCATCCCACAGTCGTCAGAGGAGAAATGGTAAGGTTTCTCTCCTGTATGGACGCTCTTCTGAGGGACAACGACCTCCTCTCCTGGGTGAGCTCTTTTGATGTGTTTCTTCAAGCCTCCAGATTCAATAAAATCCTTCCCACAACGAGGGCAGTGGAAAGGTTTCTCACCTGTGTGAGTTCTGATGTGTCTCTTTAAGGTTCCAGATTCTGTGAAACCCTTCCCACACTGATAACAAACGTAAGGTTTCTCCCCAGTATGAGTTCTCCAATGTATCTTAAGACTGTAGGCCTGAGAGAATCCCTTTCCGCATTCAGAGCACACGTGTGGTTTCTCTGCAGTGACGGTATCACTGAATCTCTTCAGGTTCTGTATGTGTAGTTGTAGACTTCTTGCTGTGGTAAAATTCTTCCCACAGTGATCACAGATATGGTAGCCAGGCCTGTCTCCTGAGAGGGTTTTGTGTTGTTCAGCATTAGACGAGCTGTGGGGTTTCTCTCCAGTCTGTGTTGTCTTGTGTATTATATGGCCACTCTGCCCAGGTGTCTTCCTGCAGTCGACTAGCCGCACGGACACCTTCTTCTGACCCTGCAGTAAGGTACTACTGGGAAAGGCACGACCTGGGGACTCTGGGAGAGGGGAGGGGGGTGGGGGAGGCTTGTCCTGGAAATCATAAAAAAAGAGAGAATTAATCAGGGTGGGTAATACTCTCCTGTGTCAAGGAATTTTGACTCTCAAAAGGTGATCTCAAAAGTCTTTCCTTGATTCCTCTCACCATTGATTACTTTGAATCCTTTTCAAAAAACATTGGAAGAGATATTCCAAGAGGATGAACCTTGAATCTTCTCCTCCAATGCATTTATAGAAGGAGGTCAAGGAATCATTTTCTAACTGGGAAAATAAATACTCACCTCTCTTACTCTCTGCTCTGGAGTGTGCCTCTCTGGATCTGACTCTGCCTCCAGCCCATCGCTAGCCAACCAATCCTTGTCCTCCACGTCCCAGTCTTTGTCGCAGTCTGCAGCGTCATCATCGGATTGGCTGGAACTCAAGTGCTCCGCCTTCAGTCCATTGCTAGGCAACCAATCGCTGTCCTCCTTGTCGCCTTCTTCTTCATAGTCTACAGCATCATCATCATCATCATCATCGGACTGGCTGGGACTAATTTCTGCATCGCTAGCAATCTCCAGCATCCTTCTGATGTCCTCTTTCAGATGGAGTAACCATGACACTCCCTGCTCCTCCGATTTCATTGAATCTGTATTGTCCCACATTTCCTCCATGATTCTACGGCGTAATAAGCGATGATTCATACCTTTAATTTCCGATCCATCGTTGCCATGACGTTCACACAGGTAACGTAAATTGTCCTCGGTTAAAGTGAATAAACTCTGTTCAATTTCATCAATCAACGTTTCCTTCTCTGAACTGAGTGGATTCATATTGTCCTGCTCGTGTGGCAACAACGACAATGCAGTCAATGGCAGGACTATAGAGTACCTGTAAAAAAAGATGAATACATCAAAACTTTCATCTGTAATTTCATGTCATTATTAGCTGACATTTAAAACACGTCACCAGGCGTTGTGAGATCTGGCAGCCGTCTACAAAGAAGCCTGGAACGTGACCATCGCTCTGTTAGCCGGTTAGCTAGCTATTCTGTTCACGTTGTGTAGGTGAGCCAAATCATTTCAATCGATTTACAGATCCTGGAAATACACATTCACAGCTTGAACGTGTAGCAAAGTTGGGAAAATAAACCTCATATTACAGTATACAATAAACACTACAACAGATCTAGCTAGATAGCGGTGTTCAAAGCAGCTAGACGTTAGCGTGGCTAGATAAGCATGTGCTAACCTAGCTAGCTACCCATGTGGACCTAGCCATCTAGCAGCTATATTGCTGACTATGCCTATCTACAAAGCGAATATAAATTGTCTATATATGCATTTATAATATACCTGGCTGCTTTTAATAACTCTGATCATATAGTCTGGGATTTTCCTTCTGATGTTTACATTTTGACCACAATTCTACTGGCAGCAGATCGATGACGTCGCATTCGGCTTCTTCTTCTGCTTCTTCTTCTTCTTCTTCTTCTTCTTCTTCTTTGGGATCTAACGCCGGTTGGCATCCAATATGTTGCATTACCGACACCAACTGGACTTTAATATAAATCCATGATACTTTGTGATACAAAATGGGAAAAGGGGAAAATAGTAAAATAAAATATTTTAAAAACACCCTTCCGACTAACCCTACATTCATTCATAACTGCAGGGCTCTCCAGAGGGTAGTGAGGTCTGCACAACGCATCACCGGGGGCAAACTACCTGCCCTCCAGGACACCCACACCACCCGATGTCACAGGAAGGCCAACAAGATCATCAAGGACAACAACCACCTGAGCCACTACCTGTTCACTATCATCCAGAAGGCTAGGTCAGTACAGGTGCATCAAAGCTGGGACCGAGAGACAGAAAAACAGCTTCTATCTCAAGGCCATCAGACTGTTAAACAGCATCACTAACACAGAGGCGCTGCTACCTACATACAGACTTGAAATCATTGGCCACTGTAATAAATAGATTGCTAGTCACTTTAATAATGGCACTTTAATAATGCCACTTTAATAATGTTTACATATCTTGCATTACTCATCTCATATGTATATACTGTATTCTATACTATCTATTGCATCTTGCCTATGCATACATCAAATACATCTGACATTGCTCATCCATATATTTATATGTACATATTCTTATTCCATCCCTTTAGATTTGTGTGTATTGGGTAGTTGTTGTGGAATTGTTAGATTACTTGTAAGATATTACTGCACTGTCGAAACTAGAAGCCAAGCCTTTCGCTACACTCGCATTAACATCTGCTAACCATGTGTATGTGACCAATAAAATTTGATTTGAATTGATTTTGAAACCATGTTATCAACAATCACATGTTTATTAGGTGGACATGATAAAGACAACACAAGGCATCATGTGGCATCATGTGATTCAAGTCAACACCAGTAAAACAATGAATATACAATATGGGAGTTTATTCGAAATAACGACCTAATGCCTATATAGTGGACTACTTTTGGCCAGTGCTCATTGGGCTCTGGTCAAAAGCAGTGTCTTGCACAGGAAATGGGGTGCCATTTTGTGTTTTCTTTCTTAATTCCTTCCCTCTGTGAAAACCCATTAGCCGTGGTATACTGGCCACATACCACAAACCCTCAACATGCCTTATTGATATCATAAACTGGTAACCAAGATAATTAGAACCCGTGATATACAGTCTGATATACCACGGCTTTCAGCCAATCAGCATCCAGGACCCGAAATACCCGGTTTGTAATTTAAAATAACTTTATATTCTCGTAGTCTTTTTCATTCAAGTTTAATTCATCCCGGGTTATATCACACAAAGATGGTTCAGTAGAGGTCTTTGAAGCAGTGCAGTTTCACTCTCTCTCTCTCTCTTTTGTGAAAATGCTTTCTGATTGCACAATATTTCAAAATGTAGGCCTAATCGCGGGAAAAACTCTGTATTGAAAGCAACCAGTGTTGTTACTGCTGGAGAGAAAAGGATCAACCAGTGTTGTTGCTGTTGAAGAGAAAAGGATCAACCAGTGTTGTTACTGCTGGAGAGAAAAGGATCAACCAGTGTTGTTACTGTTGGAGAGAAAAGGATCAACCAGTGTTGTTGCTGCTGGAGAGAAAAGGATCAACCAGTGTTGTTACTGTTGAATAGAAAAGGATCAACCAGTGTTGTTACTGTTGAAGAGAAAAGGATCAACCAGTGTTGTTGCTGCTGGAGAGAAAAGGATCAACCAGTGTTGTTACTGTTGAATAGAAAAGGATCAACCAGTGTTGTTACTGCTGGAGAGAAAAGGATCAACCAGTGTTGTTGCTGTTGAATAGAAAAGGATCAACCAGTGTTGTTGCTGCTGGAGAGAAAAGGATCAACCAGTGTTGTTACTGTTGAAGAGAAAAGGATCAACCAGTGTTGTTGCTGTTGAATAGAAAAGGATCAACCAGTGTTGTTGCTGTTGAAGAGAAAAGAGCTTTCTGGTCTGAATTGTATTTAATATTGAACAAAGGGCACTCACGTTAGCCATTCAAAGTGGGTGCATAAGCCTATACACTAAATGTAGCCTTCTGTTAGATATCAATTACATGGTTAACTATCAGTGATATTAGGCTGTATTTAGAGTTAGCAATTTAGCTAACCACTTCCTCAGGTGGTGGATTAGCCCCAAATGAATTAGTCTATGTGATATAAGTGCCCCCCAAAAAATGTAGGAAAATGAATCTCTATTGAAGAACAAAAACAAAAAAATATGGACAATTCTGGAACCCTATTTTGATAGTAAAATAATAGCAACAATTGCTCAATTGTCAAACCAAAAATGAATGTCAATCACTGGTTTAGTTTGCACATAAACATTTCTGGAATCATGCATTCGTGCTTGGACATGATATTAGAATACACAATTTATTTGTTGAATCATACCATTCTAGTAGGCCTATTCTAGAACACATCCACTGACTGCTTGACCCAGCAGCAATTGTGATACGACCAAATCACGGGCTGGTGCCACCAACTGAAAATGTTAGTATGGAGTCCTCCCTGTAACTACGCTTTTAGAATAGAACATGTGAATTACAGGATCTTTAGACTGCTCTCACACTAGTCCCCAGTGTGGAAATACTACTACAACAACAAAATGCTATATTAAGTGAATGTTTTTAAAACGTTTAAACATATTTCTGGGTGTTAAGAAGTGAAAGTAATCAAATTGTAATCAGATTACGTTACTCATTTAGAGTAATCCAGAGGATTACGTTAACAATAACTTCATTTTTCATGTAACTGTAATCAGTAACAGGTAAAAATGTTCAAGTAATCCGCCCAACCCTGATCCCAATCTTACTTCCTTTGCACGCACTGTATATAGACTTTTCTATTGTGTTATTGACTGTACGCTTGTTTATTCCATGTGTCACACTGCTTTGCTTTATCTTGGCCAGGTCGCAGTTGTAAATGAGAACTTGTTCTCAACTGGCCTACCTGGTTAAATAAAGGTGAAATAAAACATTTAAATTAAAACCTGTCTATAGGCAATATCAAAATGTGCAAAAGTAACCTAAATAGGTAAAATTACCAGAGATTCTCATGTGGCCCATTATATTAGGCCATTGGTATTTATTTTGAATGTTATATTTGGGCATCTCTGAGCAAATATTGGTGATCAATATTTATTTCCAGGCAATGTTGTAAACTATAGTCTAATCATATTTAAGTTAATTTCCTTGGAAAGATAATAGGCAGCCTAATCTATTTCACTGATACCACACATACAGGCGCACTTGGTTGACGACATGGGCTCATGCTGCATTCAAGACAACTGGGAAAAATCTCTTTGAATGGTCATCCAACTTGGAATTCCAAATCGAAACTTGGGCCTCCTCTGAAGATCACTGACGTCATAATTTGTCCTTTTTTCAGAGTTCCCATGCCACATTCAAAACAACTGGGAAAATACGAGCTCAAATCATGACGTCAGTGATCTTCAGGTCGGAAAGTCGGGGGTGCAAAACGCACATAACGCATACAAATAATTTGGGTACTGTTAAATCGAGGAAGTTAACTAGAATTGGACTTCTGATGATTTTCTGTGTTTCTTCCACCCAGAAGGAAAGGGTGCTCCACGTCATGCGCTCGGGACAAGACCTGTGACTTACTTTACTCTCCGGAGCAGGGTGCCTTTGAAACGAGTGATTACTGGGGTGGCATTAAGTGTTGAGGTGGAGCAACTGAAATGAAAGATTCTCTGTGTCTGTGACGCCCATCGTTTGGTGTGACGCAGACCTGGTGGCGAGCGTGGAGAAACTGAGAAGACACTGTCCTTTTGAGTCATTACCTGACAGACGTGTTATGATATGTCAGTTATCCTGTGAGAGATTTAGCTTCTTAGCATTCTTTGCCATGGTTACAACTGTACCACAGAAATGGAACATAAATCACAGAAAATAGATGTTGTGGTGGCAGCTGCAGAGATGTACTTGGGTGTACGAGGTTTTACTGTAGAAGAGTTACATGGTGCGTTGAACGAAAGAGTCCTGTCCTCCCAGAACGTCGGCCTGGTGTAGGATCAGTTAGGGTCTAAGTAGTTGAACGGGGTGGTGTATTTTATTTGACTTTATGTAGTAGTGGTATGGTGTAGTGATAGTTGGTGGTATGTAATAGTGGTATGGTGTAGTGATAGTTGGTGGTATGTAATAGTGGTATGGTGTAGTGATAGCTGGTGGTATGTAATAGTGGTATGGTGTAGTGATAGCTGGTGGTATGTAATAGTGGTATGGTGTAGGGATAGCTGGTGGTATGTAATAGTGGTATGGTCTAGGGATAGTTGGTGGTATGTAGTAGTGGTATGGTGTAGTGATAGCTGGTGGTATGTAATAGTGGTATTGTGTAGGGATAGTTGGTGGTATGTAGTAGTGGTATGGTGTAGGGATAGCTGGTGGTATGTAATAGTGGTATGGTGTAGGGATAGTTGATGGTATGTAATAGTGATAGCTGGTGGTATGTAATAGTGGTATGGTGTAGGGATAGCTGGTGGTATGTAATAGTGGTATGGTGTAGGGATAGTTGGTGGTATGTAATAGTGGTATGGTGTAGGGATAGTTGGTGGTATGTAATAGTGGTATGGTGTAGGGATAGCTGGTGGTATGTAGTAGTGGTATTGTGTAGGGATAGCTGGTGGTATGTAATAGTGGTATGGTCTAGGGATAGTTGGTGGTATGTAATAGTGGTATGGTGTAGGGATAGCTTGTGGTATGTAATAGTGGTATTGTGTAGGGATAGCTGGTGGTATGTAATAGTGGTATGGTCTAGGGATAGTTGGTGGTATGTAATAGTGGTATGGTGCAGGGATAGTTGGTGGTATGTAATAGTGGTATGGTGTAGGGATAGCTGGTGGTATGTAATAGTGGTATGGTGTAGTGATAGCTGGTGGTATGTAGTAGTGGTATGGTGGTATGTAATAGTGGTATGGTGTAGGGATAGTTGGTGGTATGTAATAGTGGTATGGTGTAGGGATAGCTGGTGGTATGTAATAGTGGTATGGTGTAGTGATAGCTGGTGGTATGTAGTAGTGGTATGGTGGTATGTAATAGTGGTATGGTGTAGATGTAACAGTGTAGGTTCCGTCCCAACCTGGGCTCGAACAAGGGACCTTTGCACACATCAACAACTGACACCGCACGAAGCATCGTTACCCATCGCGCCACAAAAGCCGCGGCCCTTGCAACGCAAGGGGAAACCCTACTTCAAGTCTCAGAGCGAGTGACGTCACTGATTGAAATGCTATTAGCGCGCACCACCGCTAACTAACTAGCCATTAGGGATAGTTGATGGTATGTAATAGTGATAGCTGGTGGTATGTAATAGTGG
Source organism: Salmo trutta (assembly GCF_901001165.1). NCBI lineage: Eukaryota > Metazoa > Chordata > Actinopteri > Salmoniformes > Salmonidae > Salmo > Salmo trutta. Next base: position 29,190,523 of record NC_042994.1, read on the forward strand.
TATGGTGCAGGGATAGCTGGTGGTATGTAATGTTTTCCTTTCCCCCTTTTTATTGTGTTTCACAAAATGTAACTTGATCGACCACACACTCCCACACAGTAGGCAGTGGCATGCACAAACAAAGTGTGCGAGTGACATGATACCAAAGAAGAAGATGGCAGTAGACATAATTGGAACAGGTGTTGGAAGCCTGTGTACTAGTGATGGGGAACAAAACTTCCCGAAGCATTGAGGCTTCCCAGACAATTGTGTCGAAAATACTGTAGGTTAACTACTCGGGGCTTCATTATCCGTTCACAATGCACATTAATCACATCTGCTGGTCGGCAATAAAAACAGCAACGGGTGATTATCAGATGGGGTGGTGTACTTTTTTACAGTTCTTTTTCTCTCCACTGTTTTTATCAAAACTCCGCAGCGCAGCGTTACATCGTTGGCTTTAATAGCCTACAATCAGTTGGATTACCAGGGTCGCATCTTACGTCATGCTTCCCCTTTTTGCCTTCAACTTTACTATTGTTCTAAAACTGAATCTATGGCATTATTTAGGATGCTTAAGACAGAAGCTTATACTAAGTAAAACTAATTATTTTAACAACAGTGCAGAAAGTGTGGTTTCACATAAAACAATTTTCTAAATAGTGTGCTTTCAACAGGATTCGACCTCATAACCTCAATGTTCCCTACTATACCTGGAACCAAAAGCATCTTAAGGCTAAGTTCATTATTAGAAACGTCGTAGGAGCATCTTAAATCTCCGAGCTGTTTCCCAAAACCATCGTTACTAAAGTTGCACTTGAAAGGTTCTCGTTATTTAACGACCGCCTCAGACCACTAGTAGAACAGCTAAGTCCGTTGTTAGATGCTTTTTTTTACCCTTCCGTGTCACTTTATACACAAGATATCCGCTAAACACAAAATCGTTGTCAGTAGCCTATTGTGGAATAATTGTAATGTTAATATTTCGAAGGGAACTGATCTGAGAGCAGCGATACCTTTCTTTCGATCCTATCAGTGTCGACACATGCAGTAACAATGTACTTGGCTTACATTCTCTCTGCATAGTGTTTTGGAAACACATGTTACATCTTCGGCCGTTGTAGGAAAGATGCGTCGTTAAAACTGTTGCAACATTAAAACGCGTGTAAGCTTAAGTTCCATCGCTATTGGGCCCTAAACATTTAGTAAGTGATAAATTACATTTGAGTTGCAACTCTCTGAAGTTACTTAATGGGGAAATGCGTTGGAACCCAACCTGTAAAAGCGTCCATTGAAGTGGCTTTTCTTTTATGTTAGAACCTAGCCACTTCAGCAATCTTCTAAAGAAATAATCATATATTTTCCAGCACGTGTTTAGTTTCCTGATATTTTGTAAGAACAAAACTACAGCCCATTCTGCAAAAAGCTCATTTTGTTCCTGTAACTCCAACACAGTAGCTATGTTTCCATTAACTTGTCCAGTCATTTTTTTGTCGACATTTAGAAAGTTTGCATTGAAAATAGATAAAACAATTAATTGTCTGCTTGGGTGCGTTTAACTATCTTGTGTAGATCAACAGCCGGATGTAATGACGTCACACCAAAAATAGAACGCATTTTCGTAAAAACAGAGTGTTGAATAAGAACGTAGCGGTTTAAGTGTTTCCATTACCCATTGAGGGAAATTGGGCATTAATACATTGGCGACAGCCTGTATTCCCTCCCACCTATGTTTCATGTATCAGGTATACCGTGAAAACCAGCATGGAGAGAATGCAATAGTTTACTAATATTTGCCATATTCTAATAATTCTGATGTGCCAACGAATCGCCACCGTCCGTAGATCTGAAATAATTGGATGGTGAAACTTGCCAGCCAACCAGAAAATCAAGTCGAAGCAATTCACACATTCTTTAAAGTTAGGAAAATCGTTGGCCCTGCAATTGTTTCAAAAAAATTCATAGGCGAACAAATAGATTTTGCAAGAAGTAGGTATTTAGAATTAAAATGTGGAGTGGAGCTTATAGCTACGCGATGACGTCACCTTCAAAAGTATTCTGCAATCATTTATACAAATGTAATTAAAAAAACAGCTTTTCCATTTGTCGCAATAAAGTTATACAAATTAAAAAATCCACCCCTGTTGAACGGATAAAATGTTGTTGATCTTTAGAAAATGTCTCCTATATCTGCCATTTCCATTAACACGTTGCAATTCTTTTCTTTGTGCTATTGCTTTTGTCGAATACACCTGGGTCAATGGAAACCTGCCTATTGTTAACTTGCAAACCACCCTTTGAAATGGACAAAAACAAATGAAAAGTCTGGATTCCAGGCGAACAGACAGCACCATACAACAAGTTATGTGAGCTCCGCATCAACAGGTGCCCCTGGTCTTCACCGTATGGTTAGAGCTACCCTGCGCTAACCCAGGTCTCTCTTACTCATGTCTTCACCGTATGGTTAGAGCTACCCTGCGCTAACCCAGGTCTCTCTTACTCATGTCTTCACCGTATGGTTAGAGCTACCCTGCGCTAACCCAGGTCTCTGACTCATGTCTTCACCGTATGGTTAGAGCTACCCTGCGCTAACCCAGGTCTCTCTTACTCATGTCTTCACCGTATGGTTAGAGCTACCCTGCGCTAACCCAGGTCTCTCTTACTCATGTCTTCACCGTATGGTTAGAGCTACCCTGCGCTAACCCAGGTCTCTCTTACTCATGTCTTCACCGTATGGTTAGAGCTACCCTGCGCTAACCCAGGTCTCTCTTACTCATGTCTTCACCGTATGGTTAGAGCTACCCTGCGCTAACCCAGGTCTCTGACTCATGTCTTCACCGTATGGTTAGAGCTACCCTGCGCTAACCCAGGTCTCTCTTACTCATGTCTTCACCGTATGGTTAGAGCTACCCTGCGCTAACCCAGGTCTCTCTTACTCATGTCTTCACCGTATGGTTAGAGCTACCCTGCGCTAACCCAGGTCTCTGACTCATGTCTTCACCGTATGGTTAGAGCTACCCTGCGCTAACCCAGGTCTCTCTTACTCATGTCTTCACCGTATGGTTAGAGCTACCCTGCGCTAACCCAGGTCTCTCTTACTCATGTCTTCACCGTATGGTTAGAGCTACCCTGCGCTAACCCAGGTCTCTGACTCATGTCTTCACCGTATGGTTAGAGCTACCCTGCGCTAACCCAGGTCTCTCTTACTCATGTCTTCACCGTATGGTTAGAGCTACCCTGCGCTAACCCAGGTCTCTCTTACTCATGTCTTCACCGTATGGTTAGAGCTACCCTGCGCTAACCCAGGTCTCTTACTCATGTCTTCACCGTATGGTTAGAGCTACCCTGCGCTAACCCAGGTCTCTTACTCATGTCTTCACCGTATGGTTAGAGCTACCCTGCGCTAACCCAGGTCTCTCTTACTCATGCCTTAAACTAATGACTCATGAATATATCGTGTCATAATTACAGCCAGTGTGATATCAATATTTATAAACTGGGTGGTTTGAGCCAAGAATGCCGATTGGCTGGTATATTGGCTGGTATATCAGACCGTAAACAATGGGTATGACAAAACATTTGTTTTTACTGCCCTAATTACGTTGATAACCAGTTTACAATAAGGTACATCAAGGGTTTGTGATATATGGTCAATATACCACGGCTAAGGGCTGTATCCAGGCACTCCGCTTTGCTTCGTGCATAAGAACAGCCCCCCGTGCCTTACTGCTTAAATATATACTATACTGTAGATTGGGTGTTGCAATCACTGCACCTGTACATAGCTCATCTATAATTTAGCCCAAACTACTACCTCTTCCCCTACTGTATTTATTTATTTTATTTATTTTGCTCCTTTGCACCATATTATTTATATTTGAACTTTGAACTTTCTTCAAATTACAAATCTACCATTCTAGTGTTTTACTTGCTATACTTTATTTACTTTGCCACCATGGCCTTTTTTGCCTTTACCTCCCTTATCTCACATAATTTGCTCACATTGTATATAGTCTTATTTTTTTCCTACTGTATCATTGATTGTATGTTGTTTTACTCCATGTGTAACTCTGTGTTTTTGTATGTTGTCAAACTGCTTTGCTTTATCTTGGCCAGGTCGCAGTTGTAAATGAGAACTTGTTCTCAACTTGCCTACCTGGTTAAATTAAGGTGAAAAAAATAAATAAAATGTAGTCTACATCTTAGATTTACAACTGACAGGACTAATGGTTGCTATGGAGTTGTCTAGATAATCATTAAAGAAACGGAACAGTTAAACAGAAAACAGCTTCAGTCTGGGTTTGGAGTTACGTTGTTTTTTTTTCTCACAACATTTTTTACAATTATAAATCGATGGTGGTGTTTATAAATGTTATTAAACCCCTTAAAAAATGAACTAGCATTTCTTTAGTGGTCTCCATGATTCGTGGCCCCTCTGCAGTTCACAACACAGCTCTGTAGTTGGAGACAACCACGTATCTAAATAAAGCAGAATGTTTTAAATAACAAACAAACATCACAACAATTTTACCCATATTTGTCATTTAGAATGAACTGGTCAAGGCAAAGATGGTGGATAAATGTTAGATGAACAACTCAAGCCGTTTACCATTGTCTACTTAAGTGGGTGGCTCTCCAATAGACACCAAATGCGAGTCTGGACTACTTAGTTCATTGACTTCCACTGAAACGGAAACATATGGGAGTGGGATGTCTCGATTCAATCTCTGGTCAAGGAGGTAAGTTTGCGGTAAAGTATTTCAAACCCCAGAAATCAGGACACACCAGACCCAATACTTTGAGGAAGTCAGTTGTATAGTTCTATTCAGTCTCCCATCTGTTTTGTCTTTCATTACCTCATCTGATTCCAAATCCCTCCCTACATCTGGCCAACATAGAAGGGGGAGGGGCCAGGGGGACGTAGTAGGTGGGGGTTTGAGATGTCCTGAGTGCCAAATGCCACCTTTGTCCATACAGAGTGCAATAATGTTGACCAGGGGCCTGGTCAGAGCCCTATGGGCCCTGGTTAAAAGTCTTGAACAAATTGTAGGGCATAGGCTCTGGTCAAAATTTGTGCCCTCTATCGTGCAGAGTGTGCCATTTTGGACAGGCTGAGTCAAAGGCAGTGTTCCAGTACTTAAGAAATGCTTCCTCCCAATCTATTTGCTTCAGTTGGTAACCAGATCGATAGAGTGATTCCTCACGAAACCCAGACAACAACAACAACAAAAAGACTGGGCGCAGACATCCATTTTAATTCTATTCCATGTTGGTTCAATGTAATTTTCATTGAAATGACGTGGAAACAACGTTTATTGAACTGGTGTGTGCCCAGTGGGATGGGTTTTGGGGAGTGTAACTAAATGTTATCCATAGAATGGTCATTTGGAGGAAGGAATGTTTACATTTATTTGAGATTCATCTCTAAAAGCATAATTGAGAAATAACTGATCAAAGTTATTAGATTTTGGCCTTACCCAGGCCTAATTTAAAACTCTATGTTTCATCTGTAAGTGCTACAAAGCAAAAAATAAACCATTTTTGATTTGGCCATTTTTTTATATATATATATATATATATATATATATATATATATATACACACACACCACTGTTCAAACGTTTGGGGTCACTAAAAATGTCCTTGTTTTTGGTTGGCCTTCTAGGCAGAATTGCAAAGAAAAAGCCATATCTCAGACTGGCCAATAAAAATAAAAGATTAAGATGGGCAAAAGATCACAGACACTGGACAGAGGTACTCTATCTAGAAGGCCAGCATCCCGGAGTTGCCTCTTCACTGTTGACATTGAGACTGGTGTTTTGCAGGTAATATTTAATGAAGCTGCCAGTTGAGGACTTGTGAGGCGTCTGTTTCTAAAACTAGACACTCTAATGTACTTGTCCTCTTGCTCAGTTGTGCACCGGGGCCTCCCACTCCTCCTTCTATTCTGGTTAGAGCCAGTTTGCGCTGTTCTGTGAAAGGAGTAGTACACAGTTTTGTATGAGATCTTCAGATTCTTGTTAATTTCTCCCATGGAATAGCCTTCATTTCTCAGAACAAGAATAGACAAGAATGAGTTTAAGAAGAAAGTTCTTTGTTTCTGGCCGTTTTGTGCCTGCAATCAAACCCACAAATGCTGATGCTCCAGATACTCAACTAGTCTAAAGAAGGCCAGTTGTATTGCTTCTTTAATCAGCACAACCATTTTCAGCTGCGCTAACGTAATTGCAAAAGGGTTTTCTAATGATCAATTAGCCTTTTAAAATGATAAACTTGGATTGGCTACACAATGTGCCATTGGAACACAGGAGTGATAGTTGCTGATAATGGGCCTCTGTACGCCTACGTAGATATTCCTTTTTTTTTTATCAGCCGTTTCCAGCTACAATAGTTATTTTAATGGACAAACAATGAGCTTTTCTTTTTTAAAAACAAAGGACATTTCTAAGTGACCCCAAACTTTTGAAAGGTAGTGTAAAAAATATTTATATAGTTGTACATAATATACTCTATAAGCATATGCAGTTCCAATGTGGAATCTCTTCTAGTTTTAAAGTTAAGCCCACTTTATGAAGTGGAGTCAACATGGGCATCCCTGTGGAATGCTTTCGACACCTTGTAGAGTCCATGCCTCGACGAATTGAGGATGTTCTGAGGGCAAAATGGGGTGCAACTCAATATTAGGAAGGTGTTAATGTTTTATTCTATGGATTATATTTTATGAATTTCCCCCAAATCATGGTATTTTTCTGTCTGGGTATTGTGAGGAATCCCTTTATAAGGGATTGGACAGGTGATAAACCAGGTTACCATTGAGTCTGTGATGGGTAGGGATAAGGGACATGCTGATTGTGTGGTAGGTAGGGATTAGGGAGTCTTGGGACAGAGACAGGCTGAGTTAGCCTGTGTGTGTCCTGATGTTTCTTCAGACTGCTCCACTGGGCAAAGGCTTTATCACACACGTGGCACTGGAACGGTTTCTCTCCTGTGTGGGTCCGCAGGTGGTTTTTCAAGACATTCCCATCACGAAACCTCCTCCCGCAGTCAGGGCATTGGTACGGCTTCTCTCCAGTGTGGATTCGCAAGTGTAGATTGCAGTGGCTTTTACTTGTGAAGCTCTTGTCACAGTAAGTACAGCAGTAAGGCTTTTCACCAGCATGAATCCGGAGATGAAGTTTTAAACTCCCTGTCAGAGAGAAACTCTTCCCACACTGAGGGCAAAGGTAAGGCCTCTCTCCAGTGTGTTTCCTCTGGTGGACTAGTAAACTACCTTTAGTGGAGAAGGTTTTGTCGCACTGTGGGCAGTGGACTCTGCTTTTGTGAGTCTTCTGAAGGTGACCCTTTAGAAGAGCCTTGGTAAAGAACTTCTCCCCACAGTGTGGGCATGGAAGAGGGCCTTGGTGCATACGGACTGGACCCAGTGTCTCCCCCTTGTGGTTCTTCAGGTGGTGCTGCTTTAGCGAGATTGTATGACGAAACTTCATCCCGCACACCAAGCAGTGGTAAGGTGTCTCTCCCGTGTGAGTTCTCATGTGTCGCTGTAAGAGTCCAGATTGAGTAAAATCCTTACCGCAGCGAGGACAGACGTACGGTTTCTCCCCAGTATGGATTCTCAGGTGTCTTTTAAGACTGCCGGCCTCACTGAATCCCCTTCCACATTCAGAGCACACATGTGGTTTTTTCAGAGGATCATTTGGCGGATGCCGGGTTTTTATGTGTGATTCCAGTTTAAATGCACTTACGAAGCTCTTCATACAGTGAGCACAGCGGTGAGGGTGTTCTGTGTGAACAACTTCCCGGTGATGTATAAGGCTTATTTTTTCACGAAAATTCCTACCACATTCCGAGCAGTGGTAAGGTTTCTCTCCTGTGTGAGTCCTGATGTGTCTCTGTAAGTTTCCAGAATCATTGTAGTTCTTCCCACAATGATGGCAAACATAAGGTTTCTCCCCAGTATGAGTTCTCAGGTGTCTCTTAAGACTGCCAGCCTCACTGAATCCCTTTCCGCATGTAGAACACACGTGTGGTTTCTCTCCAGTCAAGTTCTCTCTGTATCTCTTCAGGTACTGTAAGTGTCGTTTTAGACTTCGTGCTGTGATAAAACTCTTCCCACAGTGATCACAGATATGGGAGCCATCTCCTGAGAGGGGTTCCTTACGTTGCTTAGCATTAGGCGTGCTGCAAAGCTTCTCTCTTGTGTGTTTTCTCTGGTGTACTCTGCGTTTGCGTGAGGTACCGAAGCTCATCCCACAGTCGTCAGAGGAGCAATAGTAAGGTGTCTCGCCTGTAAGGACGCTCTTCACAACGACCGTCTCTCCTGGGTGAGTTTTTCTCATGTGTCTCCTTAAGTTTCCAGAATCACTCCAAGCCTTCCCACAATGATGGCAGACGTACGGTTTCTCCCCAGTATGAGTTCTCAGGTGTCTCTTAAGACTGCCAGCCTCACTGAATCCCTTTGCGCATGTAGAACACACGTGTGGTTTCTCTCCAGTCAAGTTATCTCTGTATCTCTTCAGGTACTGTAGGTGTAGTTTTAGACTTCTTGCTGTGGTAAAATTGTTCCCACAATGGTCACAGATATGGGAGCTTGGACTGTCTCCTGAGAGGGTTTTGTGTTGTTCAGCAGACGAGCTGTGAGGATTCTCTCCTGTCTGTGTTGTCTTGTGTATTATATGGCCACTCTGCCCTGCTGTTTTCATGCAGTCGACCAGCCGCACAGACACCCTCTTCAGACCCAGCAGTAATACGCTACTGGGAGAGGCACGACCTGGGGATTTCGGGAGGGCGGAGTGTGACGTGGAAAGCTTGTTCTGTAAATCATAAAAATAGAGACAGAACAAATCAGGGTGGGAAACACTCTCCTACGTGTCAAGGAATTGTTTGTCTCAAAAGTCTTTCCCTTGACTCCGCTCATCCTTCATTAAAAAACATTGGAGGATAAAGTCCAAGAGGAGAAACCTTGAATCTTTTCCTGCAATACATTTATAGAAGGAGGATAACAAGATGCCGCCGACAGACACGGTTGCCTTGTTTCTAGCTACTAGCCAACTTTGCAGTATTTTTGGGGGGTGTTATTTCTGACATATTGGAGGTGTTATTTCTGACATTATTTGCTCAGAACGTTTCTTGTATTATTACCTACAGCTGAAAATAACTGACACTAAATCGGCGGTCACTCACCAGAAACTCGAGCAGAAATTCGACTTCCCTGACCTGGATCCTTTGTTTGAACTTCCCGAGACAGGTCTATTCATCCCGGGAGCTGCACCAAAACACTGACGCCGGAGAAGAGGAAGAAGTGGAGCCCGGCGTGCATACCATCCACCACTTCAGAGTACATTACTCTCTAACGTTCAGTCCCTGGACAATAAAGTAGACAAGCTCAGGGCGAGGATTTCCTTCCAGACAGACATCAGGGACTGTAACATACTCTGTTTTACGGAATAATGGCTCTCTCCGGATATATTGTCCCCTGTCCAATCAGCCAGCGGGATTCTTCGACCATCACGCAGACAGAAAGAAAGAACTCAGGGAAAAAGAAAGGCGGAGGGGTTTGTTTCATGGTTAACAACTCATGGTGTGCTTGTCGTACAGGAACTCAAGTCCTTTTGTTTTCCCCATTTGGAATACCTCACCATCAAATGCAAGCCGAATTACCTCCCGATATACTTTTCTTCGGTCATTGTCACTGCCATGTATATTCCCCAATCAAGCAGACACCGCGACTATGTGCAAACTGGAAAACAAGGCTGCATTTATTGTAGCTGGGGACTTTAGTAAAGGAAATCTGAGGAAAACGCTACTGAAATTTTTATCAAAACATCGCCTGTACAACATGCGCATCACGTACCCTGGATCATTGTTACTCTCCCTTCTGGGGATGGCCCTACCCTGCCCTCCCATCAGAAAATCAGATCACGCCTCCATTCTGCACCTCCCCACCTATAGGCAGAAACTTGAAGAGGAAGCTCCGGTGGTAAGGACTGGTCGAGGTTGGTCTCGGAATCTACGCTTCAAGAATGTTTTGACCACGCGGACTGGGAAATGTTCCGGGTCGCCTCTGAGAATAATATTGACGTATACACAGACTCAGAGACTGAGTTCATCAGGAAGTGGATAGAGGATGTTGTTCTCACGGTGACTGAGTTCATCAGGAAGTGGATAGAGGATGTTGTTCCTACGGTGACTGAGTTCATCAGGAAGTGGATAGAGGATGTTGTTCCTACGGTGACTGAGTTCATCAGGAAGTGGATAGAGGATGTTGTTCCTACGGTGACTGAGTTCATCAGGAAGTGGATAGAGGATGTTGTTCCTACGGTGACTGAGTTCATCAGGAAGTGGATAGAGGATATTGTTCCTACGGTGACTGAGTTCATCAGGAAGTGGATAGAGGATATTGTTCCTACGGTGACTGAGTTCATCAGGAAGTGGATAGAGGATATTGTTCCTACGGTGACTGAGTTCATCAGGAAGTGGATAGAGGATATTGTTCCTACGGTGACTGAGTTCATCAGGAAATGCATAGAGGATGTTGTTCTGACTGTGACGATTATAACTTATCCAAACCAAAAACGTGGCTAGATGGCAGCATTCACGCAAAACTGAAAGCGTGAATGCATTTAACCGTGGAAAGGTGACTGGGAACATGGACATGTACAAACAGACGAGCTATGACCTTGGTAAGGCAATCAAAGAGGCAAAACGACAGTACAGGGACAAAGTGAAGTCAATTCAACGGCTCAGACACGAGATGCATGTGGCAGGGACTCAAGACAATCCCAGATCAAAAAGGGAAAGCCAGCCACGTCGCGGACATCGATGCCTCGCTCCTGGATAAGCTAAACACCCTCACCCACTTCGAGGAAAATATTGAGCCGCCGCCGAGGTCCCTTCTGCTCACTAGGACTGTGTGCTCTCGTTCTCCGTGACCGACGTGAGTAAGTCATGTAAACATGCTAACCCTCACTTGGCTGCCGGCCCAGACGGCATCCCAAGCCGCATCCTCAGAGCATGTGCAAACTAGGAGTGTTTACGGACATATTCAAATTTCTTCATATTCCAGTCTGTTGTCCCCACTTGCATCAAGATGTCCATCATTATTCCTGTAACCAAGAAAATAGTCACTGAACTAAATGACTATCGCCCCATAGCACTCACTTCTGTTATCATTAGGTGCTTTGAGAGGCTAGTTAAGGAACATATCCCCTCCACCTTACACAACAACCTAGACCTACTACAATTCCCACTACCTCCTCAACAGATCCACAGATGACAGAATCTCCATTGCAGTGAACACTGCCCTATCCCACCTGGACAAGACAAATACCTATGTAAGAATGCTGTTCATTGGCTACATCTCAGCCTTCAACACCCTAGTGCTGTACAAGCTCATCATTAAGCTCAAGGCCCAACTGGGTCCTGGACTTTCTGGCAGGCCGACCGCAAGAGGCGAAGGTAGCCAACACGTCCGCCACACTGCTCCTCAACACTGCGTGCTCAGCCCCCTCCTGTACTATCTGTTCACCCATGACTGCGTGGCCACGCATGTCTCCAACTCAATCATCAAGTTTACTGACCACCCAGCAGTGGTAGACCTGAGTACAGCCTACAGGGAGGAGGTGAGGGCCTACAGGGAGGAGGTGAGGGCCTACAGGGAGGAGGTGAGGGCCTACAGGGAGGAGGTGAGGGCCTAAAGGGAGGAGGTGAGGGCCCTGGCAGAGTGGTGCCAGGAATATAACCTCTCCCTCAACATCAACAAAACTAAGGAGCTGATCGTGGACTATAGGAGACAGAGAGCGTACGCCCCACATCCGCATCGACGGGGCCGCAGTGGAGAGTCAAAAGCTTCAAGTTATAGGCATGCAGATCACTGATGACCTGAAATGGTCCCTTCACACAGACAGTGTGGTGAAGACGGTGGAGCAGCACCTCTTCAACCTCAGGAGCCTGAAGATATTTGCCTTGGCCTAAGACCCTCACAAACTTCTACAGATGCACCATTGAGAGCCTCCTGTCGGGCTGTATCACCGCCTGGTATAGCAAATGCGCTGTCCACAACTGCAGGGCTCTCCAGAAGGTGGTGCGGTCAGCCCAAAGCATCATCGGGGACACACTGCCTGCCCTCCAGTACATCGACAGCACCCGATGTACCAGGAATGCCAAGAAGATCATCAAGGACCTCACCCGTTCACCCTGCTACCATCTAGAATGGACCCACACATAAGACAGACTGTCAAATACTGATTCTACCACCTCTGCAACATTGCCAAAGTCAGGTCTTTCCTCTCCTGTCCTGCTGCTGTAACACATATACATGCATTCATCTCCTCCTGTCTTGACTACTGCAACTCACTACTCTCCGGTATCAATTCAAGTTCCCTCCATAAGCTCCTAAAATCTGCAGCCCGCTTCACCCAGACTAACTCCTGGCAGTACATCACCCAGACTAAGTCCTGGCAGCACATCACCCACACTAAGTCCTGGCAGCACATCACCCAGACTAAGTCCTGGCAGCACATCACTCACACTAAGTCCTGGTAGCACATCACCCACACTATACCTGGCAGCACATCACCCACACTAAGTCCTAGTAGCACATCACTCACACTAAGTCCTGGCAGCACATCACCCACACTAAGTCCTGGCAGCACATCACCCACACTAAGTCCTAGTAGCACATCACTCACACTAAGTCCTGGCAGCACATTACCCACACTAAGTCCTGGTAGCACATCACCCACACTAAGTCCTGGTAGCACATCACCCACACTAAGTCCTGGTAGCACATCACCCAGACTAAGTCCTGGCAGCACATCACCCACACTAAGTCCTGGCAGCACATCACCCACACTAAGTCCTGGTAGCACATCACCCACACTAAGTCCTGGTAGCACATCAACCCTTGCCCTCTGTGAACTCCACTGGCTCCCAACTCATTGACTACAAGATCCTCCTTCAGACCTACAAAGCCCTTCACCATCTTGGTCAAATATTCACACCCGAGTTAATACTTTGTAGGAGCACCTTTGGTGGCTATTACAGCTAGCTGTAAGTCGTTTTTGGGGTAAGTCTCTAAGAGCTTTACACACCTGGATTGGACAATATTTACTATTTTCTTTCCTTTTTCCCTTCAAGGCTTGATCATTGCTAGACAGCCATTTTTCAAATCTTGCCATATAAATTTCAAGCCGATTTTAAAGTCAAAACTGTAACTAGGGCACTCAGGAACATTCAATGTCATCTTAGTAAAGCAACTCCAGTGTATATTTGGCCTTGTTTTTTTTTGGTTATTGTCCTGCTGAAAGGTGAATTCGTCTCCCAGTGTCTGTTGGAAAGCAGACTGAACCAGGTTTTCCTCTAGGATTTTGCCTGTGCTTGGGCACTATTACGTTTATTTCTATCCTAAAAAACTCCTTAGTCTTTGCCGATGACAAGCATACACATAACACGGTGCAGCCACCACCACGCTTGAAAATTTGAAGAGTGATGTGTTGTGTTGGATTAGTGATGTGTTGTGTTTGCCCCAAACATAACACTTTGTATTCAGGATATATAGTTAATTTCTTTGGCACATTTTTTGCACTATTAGTGCCTTGTTGTAAACAACAACTCCAGTGTATATTTGGCCTTGTGTTTTAGGTTATTGTCCTGCTGAAAGGTGAATTCCTCTCCCAGTGTCTGGTGGAAAGCAGACTGAACCAGGTTTTCCTCTAGGATTTGCTGCAGTATTACTTTAGTGCCTTGTTGCAAACAGGATGCATGTTTTGGAATATTTGTATTTTGTACTGGCTTCCTTCTTTTCACTCTGTCATTTATATTAGTATTTTGGAGTAACTACAATGTTGTTGGTCCATCCTCAGTTTTCTCCTGTTTAAAACTGTTTAAAAGTCACCATTGTCCTCATGGTGAAATCGCTGAGCGGTTTCCTTCCTCTTCAGCAACTGAGTTAGGAAGGATGCCTGTATCTTTGTAGTGACTGGGTGTATTGATACAACATCCAAAGTGTAATTAATAACTTCACCAGGCTCAAAGGGATATTCAAATGTCTGCTTTTTAAATTTTTACTCATCTACCAGTAGGTGCCCTTCATTGGACAACCTCTCTGATCTTTGTGGTTGAATCTGTGTTTGAAATTGCTCGTCTGAAGAATCTTACAATTATCTGTACTTGTGTGGGCTACAGAGATGAGATAGTCATTCAAAAATCATGTTAAACACTATTACTGAAAACGGAATGAGTCCATGCAACTTATTACGTGACTTGTTAAGCCCATTTCTACTCATGAACTTATTTAGGCTTGCCATAAGAAAAATAGGTTGAATACGTATCGACTCAAGACATTTCAGCTTTGTCTCAAGGCTTAAATCCTTATTTAAGCTGTCTCTTACCCTTCATCTACACTGATTGAAGTGGATTTAACAAAGGATCATAGGTTTCACCTGGATTCACCTGGTAAGTCTGTCATGGAAAGAGCAGGTGTTCTTAATGTTTTGTACACTCAATGTATTATGTACAGTAACAGTCGAAGGTTTGGACACACCGACTCATTCAAGGGTTTTTCTTTATTTTTTTTACTATTTTCTACAATGTAGAATAATAGTGAAGACATCAAAATTATGAAATCATTTGTGGAATTTCTTTCCTTCTTAATGCGTTTGAGCCAATCAGTTGTGTTGTGACAAGGTAGGGAGGGTATACAGAAGATAGCCTATTTGGTAAAATACCATATTATGGCAAGAACAGCTCAAATAAGGAAGGAGAAACGACAGTTCATCATTACTTTAAGACATGAAGGTCAGTCAGTACGGAAGATTTCAAGAACTTTGAAAGTTTCTTCAACTGCAGTCGCAAAAACCATCAAGAGCTATGATGAAACTGGCTCTCATGAGGACCACCACAGGAAAGGAAGACCCAGAGTTACCTCTGCTGCAGAGGATAAGTTCATTACAGTTACCAGCCTCAGAAATTGCAGCCCAAATAAATGCTTCACAGAGTTCAAGTAACAGACACATCTCAACATCAACTGTTTAGAGGAGACCACGTGAATCCGGCCTTCATGGTCGAATTGCTGCAAAGAAACCACTACTAAAGGACACCAATAATAATAAGAGACTTGCTTGGGTCAAGAAACACGAGCAGTGGACATTAGACCGATGAAAATCTGTCCTTTGGTCTGATGAGTCCAAATTTTAGATTTTTGGTTCCAACCGCTGTGTCTTTGTGAGATGCATATTAGGTGAACGGATGATCTCTGCATGTGTGGTTCCCACCGTGAAGCATGGAGGAGGTGGTGTGATGGTGCTTTGCTGGGGAAAATGTCTGTGATTTATTTCGAATTCAAGGCACACTTAACCAGCATGGCTACCACAGCATTCTGCAGCGATACACCATCCCATCTGGTTTGCGCTTAGTGGGACTATCACTTGCTTTTCAACAGGACAATGACCCAACACACCTCCAGGCTGTGTAAGGGCTATTTGACCAAGAAGGAGAGTGATGGAGTGCTGCATCAGATGACCTGGCCTCCACAATCACTCGACCTCAACCCAATTGAGATGGTTTGGGATGAGTTGGACCGCAGAGTGAAGGAAAAGCAGTCCAAAAGTGCTCAGCATATGTGGAAACTCCTTCAAAACTGTTGGAAAATAATTCCAGGTGACGCTGGTTGAGAGAATGCCAAGCGTGTGCAAAGCTGTCATCAAGGCAAAAGGTGGCTACTTTGAAGAATCAAAAATATAATTTGATTTGTTTAATAGTTTTTTGGTTACTACATGATTCCATATGTGTTATTTCATAGTTTTGATGTCTTCACTATTATTCTACAGTGTAGAAGAAATAGTACAAATAAAGAAAAACCCTCGTATGAGTAGGTGCTGTATGTATGCATTTTTATACACACATACACATACATACATACATACATATATATATATATATATATACACACATATCAACTTCCTGCCTGACATTGCACGTTTTGATATTTCTTAATTTATGTATTATTTTTCAGATATTATTACTGTTGGAGCTAGGAACACAAGTATTTCGCTGCACCTGCGATAATATCTGAAAATGTGTGTTTCGCGACCAAGAAACTGATTTGAGAACAAGGAATCGAGGATGAGATTTATCAAAGAAAGACTATAACACACATTTTATGACTGTAAAAAGAAATACTCATGTCTCTTACTCTCTGCTCTGGAGTGTGCCTCTCTGGATCTGACTCTGCCTCCAGCCCATCGCTAGCCAACCAATCCTTGTCCTCCACGTCAAATTCTTCATCGCTGTCTGCAGCGGCATCATCGGATTGGCTGGAACTCAAGTGCTCCACCTTCAGTCCATTGCTAGGCAACCAATCGCTGTCCCCATCGCATTCTTCGTCACAGTCTACAGCATCATCATCATCATCGGACTGGCTGGGACTCATTGGTGCACCACTAGCATCCTCCAGCATCCTTCTGATGTCCTCTTTCAGTTGGAGTAACCATGACACTCCCTGCTCCTCTGATTTCATTGAATCTGTATTGTCCCACATTTCCTCCATGATTCTACGGCGTAATAAGCGATGATTCATCCCTTTAATTTCCGATCCATCGTTGCCATGACGTTCACACAGGTAACGTAAATTGTCCTCGGTTAAAGTGAATAAACTCTGTTCAATTTCATCAATCAATGTTTCCTTCTCTGAACTGAGTGGATTCATATTGTCCTGCTCGTGTGGCAACAACGACAATGCAGTCAATGGCAGGACTATAGAGTACCTGTAAAAAAAGATGAATACATCAAAACACTCATCTGTAATTTCATGTCATTATTAGCTGACATTTAAAGGAATAGTTCAGGATTTTGGCAATGAGTTTCTTTACTTCCCCAGAGTTAAACGGACTTATGGATACCATGTTTGTCTCTGCGTCCAGAATGAAATAAGTTAGAGGAACAGTTTCACAAGCCAATGCTAACTTGCAGTAGAGCAATGACGAAGTCTACAGAAACAGCTAGCAGTTTCCTTACACTTCCAGCCATTCTTATGATCGAAATCAACACAGGAAGGCTTTCATTGTTTTCAAATATGTAGCCTATTTGACTGACAAACCTTAGCTTATTTAACCTTTATTTTACATAGGCAAGTCAGTTAACAACAAATTCTTATATAGAATCACAGCCTAGGAACAGTTGAATCAACCGGTTTATCCTCATTAGCTGTGATAACCGTTGATAACAAGGAGCTTCATAGTAGGAGATTCATCCATCATCTTGGCAATACTTTCCTCCTGCTCTATTACATGCTGACCAAACCGGACGCGTGAGTCCTCTTTCACCTTTATTTAACTAGGCAAGTCAGTTATTTACAATGACGGCCTAGGAACAGTGGGTTAACTGACTTGTTCAGGGGCAGAACGACAGTTTTTGACCTTGTCAGCTCGGGGATTTGATCCAGCAACCTTTCAGTTACAAGTCCAACGCTCTAACCACTACCCTAACTGCCTCCACATCCTCATTGGTTTTTAGGAGCATATACACACGTGGGTGATTGAAAGATGAACTTAGGTCCACACTCCGGTAGGTTGTAGTAATGCTGTAAAGTTGGTTGCCAACCGACATATAAAGTCCAAAGAAGAAAAATAAGCCTTTAGGACGGAGGAGAAAGGAATTCCGTTTACCGTTTTATCTGTGGATTAATTGTCAGAGTTGAGGACCTTGTGTGTTTCAGGTAAAATAACCCAATGTTTATATCCTAGGACAAATTAGCTAGAAACTGCAAGCTAGCTAGCTAAAATGCCATAAATGTTTAAAATGCTTTTTGACCTGTCCCCAAATTAATATAATTGGTTCAGAGTTTGTTTTAATATTTCAACCTGCGTGTCCAGTTGCTGGGGTAACGTTTGAATTTAGAAAACATTTAGTTATTAAATATTTTGCTCCAAGAAGTAATCCAACAATGTAAACGTAGCCATCTTGTCTATTCCTCATCTCTCCCTCATCTCTCATTGATCGGAGTCGGTGAGTGTACGCTTGATTGGTGGACACTCACCTGGCTCGTTAATTAATCCTCCAATCAAGCGTCACTTTGAATGACACTCACCTGGCTCAATCAACGAGAGCAGATCAGAGATAGAAAAGATGGCGGTGAATACCTTTATGGAGCAAAACATGTATTTAATAACGGGAGCATTTTATGAATTCAATCGTTCCCGCTGCAGCTGGACACATACATTTAAGAGAATGGTGCCTCTCCTAATCGAGAACGATGAAAGTATCGCCAAGAAAAAGTTGGTGGATAAATCTCCTGCTATGGCTATGCAGCTGCCTGAGATCAACGTTTATCACAGCTGATGAGGAGAAACCGTTTGATTCCATTAACTATCACTTTACCCAGCTTTGGGACAACATCGAGAGTCTATTGGTTGCATCATTCTGGTGGTTGGCGACAGAAAATAACGTACCACAATATAGCCGGCTACACACACACACACACAACGTTTTCTGTCAACAAAGGCATATGCATGTATAAGCTCTAGGAACTATTTACCGAAAGTGAAGTGTGACCCTCGCTATCCCACTTTTGTGAGAACAGCACCATGTTCCTGTTGCGTTACAGTGGGTTGTCATTAGACCACGCACATCCTACCACTGTCTACAGAGCAGGAATATGGTGCGGTTCGGACAACGTTTGGATTCAGACGTTTATTTGATAGTGAGGGTCACATTTAAATTTACGTCTGGTAAATGGAGTTCCTAGAGACTATACATATGCTTTTGTGTATCCGGCTATATTGTGGTAGGGTTATTTTCCGTCGCCAGCCACCAGAACTACTATACGCACAACTCAGGGAGTCCAACCAATACAGACCCCCGATGTTGTCCCAAAGCTACACTATACCATGCATTTCTTTGGAACCACTATATGCACAAAAAGCATTTTCTGGCAATTTAACCGTTCATTTGACCAGCATTGCTCCGCGTAGACGCGAGAAAAATAGAATCTGACGCTTACATCCCGTCTTTTCTCATTCTGCATTATATTTCCATCGTGAGCACGCTCATTCACGTGTTCAAAAAACACTTAACGTATGATTTGGGCTTTTTTAAAGGTCTATATAAACCGTTCTGATATAGGTAACGTTTGAACAAATACGTTACAACAGCTAACGTTAACTAGCTAGATCAGCTAGCGATCCATGTGGACCTAACTACAAAGCGATTAAAATTTGGCTAGATGCGCATTTATGATCTACCTTGATGCTTTTAATCAACTTTAATCATATCGTATGTGTGACGTTTCCCTCCGATATGTTTACCTTATGACCAAAGACGGTTTAGATAGTCTTGCTTTCAACGCAGCCTGTTTTGATGGCAGCAGTTTGATGCCGTCATTTCCGGTATGGGAAGGAAGCCTTCTTCAGAGGTGTATTGGCCTGAATGTCTATTGCAGGACAAAAAATAAAAAGCATTTTTTTGGGGGGGGGGGGTAAACGACATCATAGGCTATACCAGGGGTACTCAACTCTTAGCCTACGAGGTCCGGAGCCTGTTGGTTTGCTGTTCTACCTGAATTAATTGCACACACACCTAGTGTCCCAGGTCTAAATCAGTCCCTTATTAGAGGGGCACAATGGGTAAAAAAACAATACTATACAAAAATAGACCCATTAAAAACCACATCCAGTCATAGCGCAGGGCGGAACATTCTTCGACAGGATTCCAAAGTCCCAAAGAGCGTTCAGCTGCACTTACAATGATGCCAATTGTCTCTGATTTCTTCAACGTTTGTGCTGTGCCGTTTATGACCATTGCAATCAATTATACAGTCCACCTTTTTAACATGAAATATATCAGGATCCCTTGGTTGCCGAGAAACATTCACGGGTGTAGGCTCTACTACCATTGAGTCTTCAACGCCACTCGATCCTCCCACTTTTCCTTGTTCACCACGGTAACCAACTCGTTCTTACTCTCTGTGTTCTCATCTTAACCCAACCCACCATTAGTTTCAAACAGAACATTGGTTTCCCCCATCTTCCTTCAGAGGAAGCCTTCAAAATATGACTAGAATGAGTTATGCATTCTACTCAGTGACAGAATGAGTTATGCATTCTACTCAGTGACAGAATGAGTTATGCATTCTACTCAGTGACAGAATGAGTTATGCATTCTACTCAGTGACAGAATGAGTTATGCATTCTACTCAGTGACAGAATGAGTTATGCATTCTACTCAGTGACAGAATGAGTTATGCATTCTACTCAGTGACAGAATGAGTTATAAATGTACCACCAGACAGTAGAAGCTAGCTCTCTATTGAATGACAGAACCATGTTAACAACAATCACCTGTTTATTAGGTGGACATGATAAAGACAACACAAGGCATCATGTGATTCAGATCAGAGGCAGTAATACAGGTCAAACACACTGAGTTTACGTCCAAAATGGCATCCTAATAATCCCTGTAGAGGGTTTTGCCAGGACCCATGGCGTGCCATAGTGCACACTACATAGGGAATAGGGTGCCCATAGTGCACACTACATAGGGAATAGGGTGCCCATAGTGCACACTACATAGGGAATAGGGTGTCATTTCAGGCACATCCTGTGTTTTGCCTTCAATTCGTTGCCTGTGTACAAAACCCTGTCCAGCCTGTACTGAATGAAACATATCGAGCACTCGTAAGTAGACAGCTCTTTTTATTTAAAAATAACTTCATATTCTCGTAGCCTATAGCTCTCTATGTTAGACAAGTTGCAGCACTCCTGGGCTACAGAACACAAAGATGGTAAAACACGGTATCGCAGGCGAAGTGTTGCTAAAATCTGTTAACTTTCCCATTTGGAAGATTCATGAAATCAGGAGGGAATAAGCAAGAAATCCAGAATCCTCCAACCAGGATTTCTGGGAATCTTGGGAAGGTACTGGATTTTTGCAACCCTATGCAGGTAGCATCAGGTTGTGGGCATGGTCACTGAGTGCTGCTGACCCCTGTTTGACCTCCAGGAAACACAGACCATCGCCATGGGAACTGAAAAAGCAAACCGACAGCGTATTAGAATCCACCCCTCTCTAATATAGGAAACAACAGCTCCCTGAGTTCCCTCTCTCTATAGAAAACAGCCCATCCTGTAAAAACCCTTTCCTCACCAGGGGTTGTATTCACTAGGAACCCATTGGAAGCAAAGGGACAAAACAGGGAGGGACTACCATAACTAAACATCGTCCAAAAGGAGACACTCGTTTCTTGGTTTTGCTACGCTGTGCACTAATGGATACACCTCTGGTGTCCTAATATGACTTTGGCCCGATCTCAAATCAACCCCTAAGCCCTTGTGGAGATCTGAGATGAGTTGACAGGTGTAAGAAATCTGGTAATAGCTCCACATTGAACTCCTGATAGGCTAGGTGATATCAACATATTGCTCATACCAATTAAATCCTTTCAGCTCTCCCCAAGTGCATAGGTGATGATTTGGGATTGGGCCGGTGTCTTTTCTCACCTGTTGTGACCAGGTAGCAGTACGATGCTGAGGGTGTTGTCAGGTAGAGATCTGAACAGCTTCCCCACGCGCCGGTCCAACTTCCTCATCACACACGCCACTTCCTGTTCCTCTCTTCCAGTTTGCTGTGACGACTCGTCCGGTGTCTCTCTGTCAGACCCAGTCGTCGTCATCATAGTAACCCAGGAGCGCAGGTGGGGTGGAGTCAGGGCTCTGCGAGTGCTCACCTTCCTGTCCCAGAGTTCCACAGGTGAGCTGAGGACCGCGTCCACAGTGTCAGGACTATCATACTCTGTAAGAATATACACCGTGTACACATTTTAATATGATGATTAACAAACAAATTGCATTTTAAAATCATACTTTATATTTCGAACAACAAAAGTTCAACAGCTAAAATTAAACCCAGGTCATTGATGATGGGCAGCAGGTAGCCTAGCGGTTAGAGTATTGGGCCAGTGACCTAAAAGGTTGCTGGTTCGAATCTCTGAGCCAACAAGGGTAAGTTGCTCCGGATAAGAGCGTCTGCTAAATTACTAAAATGTAAAAAAAAATAATAATAAGTGTTGGTACATGTGAAGCATTGACTCACTTAAGAAAGCATGTCTCCTACGTTTCTGTTTTCCAGAGTGCTTTGCAGGTAGAATTACCCCCTGAACCGTTCCGTACTGTCCGAAGGCCTTGCAGAGGTCCTCTTCACAGAGTCCGGCAGTCTTAGCATGTAGCCTCGCTCCAACATTGGCTTCGGCTGCTATCTCTGCTAACATAGTTTTCGCTTTGAGCAGAGTGCCATTGACTTCAGCTGAGAGCTCTACTAGCTTAGCAAATTTAGCTTTAGCATGTAGCCCAGGTCCATTCGCTTCAGCTAGCTTAGCTTTAGCATTTAGAAAAGTTCCATTGACTTTCTCTAAGAGCCCTGAATGGTTCGCTTTAGCGTGTAGCCTAGCTCTATTGACCTTAGCTGGGAGTGCTGCTATGTTAGCATTTAGCCCAGTGCCATTGACTTTAGCTGCTGCGTTAGCATTTAGCCCAGTCCCATTGATTTTGGCTGCAAGCCGTGCTGTTTTAGCATTAGCCTTTAGCCCTGCGGCGTAGATGACGTTAGCATTTAGCGGGTCATCCTGCAGGCAACTCAGGAAGACGTCCAGATCCAGCATGGACTCCTTTACAGGTCTCTGGACCTGACAGGTAGGAGAGAGATATAACACACATTAGATTTAGAAAGAGCATGAGCAACAAGACCAAAGGGGTGAATTACTTATATGAAAAAAGGACAGAGTGGGAGAAAGAGAGTGGGGAGACAGACAAAGTGTGAAAGAGACAGACAGAGAGGCAGGGCAGAAAGCGATAGAGATTGAGAGAGACAGAAAGTAAAAAAAAGAGAGGCAGAAAAACCAGACAGATACATAGAGAGGGGGTTAGGAGAGAGAAACATAGAGTAAGAGAGGTTGATAAACAGAAAACGAGAGAGCGATAGATCCAGACCTTGAGGATGTGTCGGGTGTGTAGCAGTGTTCCGTTGAGCATCTCTACAGCCAGCACAGCTCCCTCCAGCAGCTCAAACTCTACCTCTGCATGCACCTGCCGAGTCATCACAGGGTCAAAGGTCAAACTCACATTTATGAGGCACATATACTCATAGGAAAGTAATCTTGATTACTGGTCACCAACTCTGGACCTCATCAAGACTTTGATTAGTGGAATCAGGTGTTCGTGCTGGTCCGATGAAGCGGATGCTAAGCTACTGTTTCACTAGCACAGACTGGAATATGTTCCGGGATTCATCCAATAACATTGAGGAGTTTAGCACATCAGTCAGTACCTCCGTTATTAAGTGCATCGACGACTAAGTCATCGCCACAGTGACTAAGTACGTACCCCAACCAGAAGCCATGGATTATAAGCAACATCTGCATTGAGCTGAAGGCTAGAGCTGCCGCTTTCAAGGAGCGGGACATTAATCTCGAGGCTTATAAGAAATGCTGCTACGACATTCGACGAGCCATCAAACAGGCAAAGCATCAATACCGGACTAAGATCGAATCCTCTACGCCAGCTCTGATGCTCGAGGGAAGTGACAGGGCTTGCAAACTATCACAGATTACAAAGCCAAACCCAGCCACAAGCTGCCCAGCGACGCAAGATTACCAGACAAGCTAAATTTGCTTCTATGCCCACTTTGAGGCAAGCAACACTGAACCATGCATGAGCGCACCAGTTGTAAGTAAGTAAGACCGAGTAAGACCTTTTTAAATAGGTTAACATTCGCAGGGCCAGACGGAATACCAGGACGCATACTCAGAGCATGCGCTGACCATCTGGCAAGTGTCTTTACTGACATTTTCAACCTAACCCTGTCTGTAATAGCAACTTGTTTCAAGCCAACCACCATTGTCCCCGTGCCTAAAACCTCCCAGGTAACCTGCCTAAATGACTATCGCCCAGTACCACTCACATGTATAGCCATGAAATGCTTTGAAAGGCTGGTCATTGCTCACATCAACACCATCATCCCAGACACCCTGGACCCACTCCAATTCACATACCCAACAGATACACAGATGACTCAATCTCTATTGCACTCCACACTGCCCTCACCCATCTGGACAAAAGGATTACCTACCGGCATGTAAGAATGCTGTCCATTGACTACAGCTCAGCATTCAACACCATAGTCACCTCCAAACTCATCACCAAGCTCAGGACCCTGGGACTAAACACCTTCCTCTGCAACTGGATCTGAACTTCCTGATGGGCCGGCTCCAGGCGTTAAGGGTAGGCAACAACACATCCGCTACGCTGACCATCAACATGGGCCGCTCGGGTGTGTGCTTAGTTCCATCATGTATTCATTGTTCACCCACGACTGTGTGGCCGCGCACGAGTCCCAACACCATCATCAAATTTACCTGATGACACGACGGTGGTAGGACTGATCACCGACGATGATGAAGCAGCCTATAGGGAGGAGACCCGAGGCCTGGCCATGTGGTGCCAGGACAACAACCTCTCCCTCAACGTCAGAAAGACAAAGGAGCTGATGGTGGAGTACAGGAAACGGAGGG
The DNA here is from genome assembly GCF_901001165.1 of Salmo trutta. Taxonomy (NCBI): domain Eukaryota; kingdom Metazoa; phylum Chordata; class Actinopteri; order Salmoniformes; family Salmonidae; genus Salmo; species Salmo trutta. The sequence continues at coordinate 29,215,055 of NC_042994.1, forward strand.
GTGAGCACTCCCCCATTCACATCAATGGGGCTGTAGTGGAGCAGGTTGAGAGCTTCCAAGTTCCTCAGTATCCACATTACTAAGGAATGAACATGGTCCACCCACACAGTTGTGACGATGGCACGACAGCGCCTCTTCCCCCTCAGGAGGCGGAGAAGATTTGGCATGGGGCCCTCAGATCCTCAAAGTTCTACAGCTACACCATCTTGAGCATGTATTGACCCTCTGGGCAGAATAAACTTGGTTTGAGCTTTCATATTGTCCATTGAGTTTTAACTCTGAAAATTAGAACCTAACAGCACACACACTACATACACCCAGACACACCCACACCCCAGCACACTACATACACCCAGACACACACACTCACACCCCATTTACACACTACATACGCCCAGACACACACGCCCAGACACACACACTCACCCCAGCACACACTACATACGCCCAGACACACACACTCACACCCAGCACACACTACATACGCCCAGACACACACACTCACACCCCAGCACACACTACATACGCCCAGACACACACACTCACACCCCAGCACACACTACATACGCCCAGACACACACACTCACACCCCAGCACACACTACATACGCCCAGACACACACACTCACACCCCAGCACACACTACATACGCCCAGACACACACACTCACACCCCAGCACACACTACATACGCCCAGACACACACACTCACACCCCAGCACACACTACATACGCACAGACACACACACTCACACCCCAGCACACACTACATACGCCCAGACACACACACTCACACCCCAGCACACACTACATACGCCCAGACACACACACTCACACCCCAGCACACACTACATACGCACAGACACACACACACACCCCAGCACACACTACATACGCCCAGACACACACACACACACACTCACACCCCAGCACACACTACATACGCCCAGACACACACACACACTCACACCCCAGCACACACTACATACGCCCAGACACACACACACACTCACACCCCAGCACACACTACATACGCCCAGACACACACACACTCACACCCCAGCACACACTACATACGCCCAGACACACACACACTCACACCCCAGCACACACTACATACGCCCAGACACACACACACTCACACCCCAGCACACACTACATACGCCCAGACACACACACACACTCACACCCCAGCACACACTACATACGCCTAAACGCACACACTCACACCTCAGCACACACTACATACGCCCAGACACACACAACATGCATGCTGATGCCACATACCACGAACCCCAGAGGAGCCTTATTGTTATTATAAACTGGTTGCCAATGTAATTAGAAGGGTAAAACTGAATGTTTTGTCATACGGTTTGATATACCACGGTTTACAGCCAATCAGCATTCAGGGCTCGGACCAGCCAGTTTTATAAGATTCGTTATTCACTGAGTATTTATTCCTTCTTTCACTTTCTATATGTTTAGTTTATTCATTTGACCATAAAAAAAAAACAAGCACACAAAACTTAAGCCATACATGCACATGAATAAAATCATGGAGTCTGGGACTTATTTCACAAAGTCTGGGACTTATTTCCATTGTGGTCCTCTTGAGACAAGCTGGCTAGACAAGATCAAACAGTATGGCAGAGAAATAATACAACAGAAACAGAAGAAGAACATCTATCTCATCATTGCAGTTACATCATAGGGGTTGTTCATATGGGCACAGAGGACATCAAACATATTTTTACTTTATTTTTAAAGCTGCCCAGAGAGGACGTTGTTTTTATGGGCAGAGGCAACTCATTCCATTCTGAGGCTCCAGTATACAAGAAAGTACCTTTCCCAGCATTGCTCCTGAACCTGTATAAGCACACATCAGCAACACCTGATCTGGTGCTGTGATTGTGTGCATCCCTAACACGAGGAAAGTAATCACTTAGATATCTGGGCGCAGGACCATAAATACTCCTGTAAAACCAAACCTAGTCTAATCTAGGATCATGTAACATGTTTGTTACCTCTGCGCTGTTGGAAAAGAACCTATAAGTAAGCATTTCACTATTAGTCTACACCTGTTGTTTACAAAGCATGTGACAAATAACATGTGATTTGGATGGAACAAAAGCCTGTACCCATTGGAGATCCCTGGGCCAGTACTCATAAAGCCCCTCTGAGAAGGAGTGCTGATCTAGGATCAGCTTTGCCTTTTAGGTTGTAATTAATGGACAAGGGGGACCTGATCCTAGATCAGCTCTACCGTGGTAATGAATGGACAAGGGGGACCTGATCCTAGATCAGCTCTACTGTGGTAATGAATGGACAAGGGGGACCTGATCCTAGATCAACTCTACTGTGGTAATGAATGGACAAGGGGGACCTGATCCTGGATCAGCACCACCGTGGTAATGAATGGACAAGGGAGACCTGATCCTGGATCAGCTCTACTGTGGTAATGAATGGACAAGGGGGACCTGATCCTAGATCAGCACTACCGTGGTAATGAATGCACAAGGGGGACCTGATCCTGGATCAGCTCTACTGTGGTAATGAATGGACAAGGGGGACCTGATCCTGGATCAGCACTACCGTGGTAATGAATGGACAAGGGGGACCTGATCCTGGATCAGCACTACTGTGGTAATGAATGGACAAGGGGGACCTGATCCTGGATCAGCACTACTGTGGTAATGAATGGACAAGGGGGACCTGATCCTGGATCAGCACCACCGTGGTAATGAATGGACAAGGGAGACCTGATCCTGGATCAGCTCTACTGTGGTAATGAATGGACAAGGGGGACCTGATCCTAGATCAGCACTACCGTGGTAATGAATGCACAAGGGGGACCTGATCCTGGATCAGCTCTACTGTGGTAATGAATGGACAAGGGGGACCTGATCCTGGATCAGCACTACCGTGGTAATGAATGGACAAGGGGGACCTGATCCTGGATCAGCACTACTGTGGTAATGAATGGACAAGGGGGACCTGATCCTGGATCAGCACTACTGTGGTAATGAATGGACAAGGGGGACCTGATCCTAGATCAGCACCACTGTGACGCTTTATGGCTTCTTATATTTGGTCACGTACCCTCTGAGTAGCATCCAGCAGCCTGACAGCCCGTACTTTTCCACAGCTCCTGAACAGCCTCCTCACATCCCTCTCTGTGTAGTCGCTAGGCAACGGCCCTGCAAACACCACACACATCTCTCTCAGACGCTGAGACATCTGGAACACACGACATGACATGACACACACGACACACACATACAAAGTTCATTTAGACAGATATGAAATCAACAGTAGGCGCCCCCTATTGTATACAGTAGGCTCCCCCTATTGGAATATAAAGTCATTACAGCTGACGGGACTTGTTCAGTATACAGTAGGCCCCCCCTATTGGAATATAAAGTCATTACAGCTGACGGGACTTGTTCAGTATATAGTAGGCTCCCCCTATTGGAATATAAAGTCATTACAGCTGACGGGACTTGTTCAGTATACAGTAGGCCCCCCCTATTGGAATATAAAGTCATTACAGCTGACGGGACTTGTTCAGTATACAGTAGGCTCCCCCTATTGGAATATAAAGTCATTACAGCTGACGGGACTTGTTCAGTATACAGTAGGCCCCCCCTATTTGAATATAAAGTCATTACAGCTGACGGGACTTGTTCAGTATACAGTAGGCTCCCCCTATTGGAATATAAAGTCATTACAGCTGACGGGACTTGTTCAGTATACAGTAGGCTCCCCCTATTGGAATATAAAGTCATTACAGCTGACGGGACTTGTTCAGTATACAGTAGGCTCCCCCTATTGGAATATAAAGTCATTACAGCTGACGGGACTTGTTCAGTATACAGTAGGCCCCCCCTATTGGAATATAAAGTCATTACAGCTGACGGGACTTGTTCAGTATATAGTAGGCCCCCCTATTGGAATATAAAGTCATTACAGCTGACGGGACTTGTTCAGTATACAGTAGGCCCCCCCTATTGGAATATAAAGTCATTACAGCTGACGGGACTTGTTCAGTATACAGTAGGCCCCCCCTATTGGAATATAAAGTCATTACAGCTGACGGGACTTGTTCAGTATACAGTAGGCCCCCCCTATTGGAATATAAAGTCATTACAGCTGACGGGACTTGTTCAGTATACAGTAGGCCCCCCCTATTGGAATATAAAGTCATTACAGCTGACGGGACTTGTTCAGTATACAGTAGGCTCCCCCTATTGGAATATAAAGTCATTACAGCTGACGGGACTTGTTCAGTATACAGTAGGCTCCCCCTATTGGAATATAAAGTCATTACAGCTGACGGGACTTGTTCAGTATACAGTAGGCCCCCCCTATTGGAATATAAATTCATTACAGCTGACGGGACTTGTTCAGTATACAGTAGGCCCCCCCTATTGGAATATAAAGTCATTACAGCTGACGGGACTTGTTCAGTATATAGTAGGCCCCCCTATTGGAATATAAAGTCATTACAGCTGACGGGACTTGTTCAGTATACAGTAGGCCCCCCCTATTGGAATATAAAGTCATTACAGCTGACGGGACTTGTTCAGTATACAGTAGGCTCCCCCTATTGGAATATAAAGTCATTACAGCTGACGGGACTTGTTCAGTATACAGTAGGCCCCCCCTATTGGAATATAAAGTCATTACAGCTGACGGGACTTGTTCAGTATACAGTAGGCCCCCCCTATTTGAATATAAAGTCATTACAGCTGACGGGACTTGTTCAGTATATAGTAGGCCCCCACTATTGGAATATAAAGTCATTACAGCTGACGGGACTTGTTCAGTATACAGTAGGCCCCCCCTATTGGAATATAAAGTCATTACAGCTGACGGAACTTGTTCAGTATACAGTAGGCCCCCCCTATTGGAATATAAAGTCATTACAGCTGACGGGACTTGTTCAGTATATAGTAGGCCCCCCCCTATTGGAATATAAAGTCATATGATAGCCAGAGAGGTAGACAGATTCATACCGTGTGGTAGACAGAGAGGTAGACAGATTCATACCGTGTGGTTGTGATTAGAGGTCGACCGATTATGATTTTTCAACGCCGATACCGATTATTGGAGGACCAAAAAACCCGCTGCCGATTTATTTATTTTTTACTAATAATAAAATGTCAATTATTATTTTTTTGTAATAATGACAATTACAACAATACTGAATGAAATGAACACTTATTTTAACTTAATATAATACATCAAAATCAATTTAGTCTCAAATAAATAATGAAACATGTTCAATTTGGTTTAAATGCCAAAGCAAAGTGTTGGAGAAGAAAGTAAAAGTGCAGTATGTGCCATGTAAAAAAGCTAACGTTTAAGTTCGTTGCTCAGAACATGAGAACATATGAAAGCTGGTGGTTCCCTTTAACATGAGTCTTCAATATTCCCAGGTAAGAAGTTTTAGGTTGAGGTTATTATAGGACTATTTCTCTCTATATGATTTGTATTTCATATACCTTTGACTATTGGATGTTCTAATAGGCACTTTAGTATTGCCAGCCTAATCTCAGGAGTTGATGGGTTTGAAGTCATTAACAGCCCAATGCTTGAAGCATTGCGAAGAGCTGCTGGCAAACGCAGTAAAGTGCTGTTTGAATGAATGCTTACGAGCCTGCTGCTGCCTACCAACGCTCTGTCAGACTGCTCTATCAAATCATAGACTTAATTATAATATAGTAACACACAAATACGAGCCTTAGGTCATTAATATGGTCAAATCCGGAAACTATCATTTCGAAAACAAAACGTTTATTCTTTCAGTGATGGATGCCACCCGTTATCTAACGGGTGGCATCCATAAGTCTAAATATTGCTGTTACACTGTACAACCTTCAATGTTATGTCATAATTATGTAAAATTCTGGCAAATTAGTTCGCAACGAGCCAGGAGGCCCAAACTGTTTCATATACTCTGACTCTGCGTGCAATGAACGCAAGAGAAGTGACACAATTTCCCTAGTTAAAAGAAATTCATGTTAGCAGGCAATATTAACTAAATATGCAGGTTTAAAAATATATACTTGTGTATTGATTTTAAGAAAGGCGTTGATGTTTATGGTTAGGTACACATTGGTGCAACGACAGTGCTTTTTTCGCGAATGCGCTTGTTAAATCATCACCCGTTTGGCGAAGTAGGCTGTGATTCAATGACGAATTAACAGGCACCGCATCGATTATATGCAACGCAGGACAAGCTAGTTAACCTAGTAATATCATCAACCATGTGTAGTTAACTAGTGATTATGTTAAGATTGATTGTTTTTTATAAGATAGTTTAATGCTAGCTAGCAACTTACCTTGGCTCCTTGCTGCACTCACATAACAGGTAGTCAGTCTGCCAAGCAGTCTCCTCGTGGAATGCAATGTAATCGTCCATAGTCCAAAAATGCAGATTACCGATTGTTATGAAAACTTGAAATCGACCCTAACTAATCGGCCATTCCGATTAATCGGTCGACCTCTAGTAGTGATATGATAGCCAGAGAGGTAGACAGATTCATACCGTGTGGTAGTGATAGATATGACAGATAGACAGATTCATACCGTGTGGTAGTGATAGATATGACAGATAGACAGATTCATACCGTGTGGTAGTGATAGATATGACAGACAGAGAGGTAGACAGATTCATACAGTGTGGTAGTGATAGATATGACAGACAGAGAGGTAGACAGATTCATACCGTGTGGTAGTGATAGATATGACAGATAGACAGATTCATACCGTGTGGTAGTGATAGATATGACAGATAGACAGATTCATACCGTGTGGTAGTGCTGGTCAGTAGAGATCATAGACGTCAGATGGTCAGAGAAGGAAGACAACTGGACAACGCTGAACGAGTGAGACTCTAGTCCTCTTTTAAAGGAAGACAGGACCTAGAGGAGAGAATGAGGGATAGTTAGGGTGGAGAGTTTAGGAGGTAGGGTGGAGGGTTAAAGGTTAAGAGGTAGGGTGGAGGTTAGGAGGTAGGGTGGAGGTTAGGAGGTAGGGTGGAGGGTTAGGAGGTAGGAGGGGTTGGAAGGTTGGAGGTAGGGTGGAGGGTTAGGAGGTAGGAGGGGTAGGAAGGTTGGAGGTAGGGTGGAGGGTTAGAGGTAGGGTGGAGTTTAGGAGGTAGGGTGGAGGTTAGGAGGTAGGGTGGAGGGTTAGGAGGTAGGAAGGTTGGAGGTAGGGTGGAGGGTTAGAGGTTAGGAGGTAGGGTGGAGGTTAGGAGGTAGGGTGGAGGTTAGGAGGTAGGGTGGAGGTTAGGAGGTAGGGTGGAGGGTTAGGAGGTAGGAAGGTTGGAGGTAGGGTGGAGGGTTAGGAGGTAGGAAGGTTGGAGGTAGGGTGGAGGGTTAGAGGTAGGTTGGAGGTTAGGAGGGTTTAGGAGGTAGGGTGGAGTTTAGGAGGGAGGGGTAGGAAGGTTGGAGGGTTAGGAGGGAGGGTGGAGGTTAGGAGGTAGGGTGGAGGTTAGGAGGTAGGGTGGAGGTTAGGAGGTAGGGTGGAGGGTTAGGAGGTAGGAGGGGTAGGAAGGTTAGAGGTAGGTTGGAGGTTAGGAGGGTTTAGGAGGTAGGGTGGAGTTTAGGAGGGAGGGGTAAGAAGGTTGGAGGGTTAGGAGTGAGGGTGGAGGGTAAGGGAGGTAGGTGGAGGGTTGGAGGTAGGGTGGAGTTTAGGAGGGAGAGTTAGGAGGGGTGGAGGTAGGAGGGTTAGGAGGTAAGAGGGAGGGTACTTTTCATACTGGTCCCCAGTGGGAATTGAACCCACAACCCTGGCATTGCAAGTGCCATGCTCTACCAACTGAGCCCCATGGAACCCCCTGACCCATCACACGTCTCACCTCTCTGTCTGAGCTGTGCCACTGCTGATTGGATAGATCCAGGGTGATGTCAGCACGCTTCCCTATAAACACGGCTGATTGGCCAGAACTCTTCAGGGCCTGGGCAAACCTGAGAGAGAGAGAGCTATAGTAATGTTGTTACTACAAGAGGAAAAGGAGAGCCACACTCTAGGAGCTCAGATGCAATCATTTATTAACCATTTCCACAGACAAGCTGTCTTCATCACCCTTTTCCAGGTGTTCTACTCCCCGAGCCAGCACCTCTCCTAAACAGGTGTTCTACTCCCCTAGCCAGCACCTCTCCTAAACAGGTGTTCTACTCCCCTAGCCAGCACCTCTCCTAAACAGGTGTTCTACTCCCCTAGCCAGCACCTCTCCTAAACAGGTGTTCTACTCTGCTAGCCAGCACCTCTCCTAAACAGGTGTTCTACTCTGCTAGCCAGGACCTCTCCTAAACAGGTGTTCTACTCCGTTAGCCAGCACCTCTCCTAAACAGGTGTTCTACTCCCCGAGCCAGCACCTCTCCTAAACAGGTGTTCTACTCCCCGAGCCAGCACCTCTCCTAAACAGGTGTTCTACTCCCCGAGCCAGCACCTCTCCTAAACAGGTGTTCTACTCCCCTAGCCAGCACCTCTCCTAAACAGGTGTTCTACTCCCCTAGCCAGCACCTCTCCTAAACAGGTGTTCTACTCCCCTAGCCAGCACCTCTCCTAAACAGGTGTTCTACTCCCCTAGCCAGCACCTCTCCTAAACAGGTGTTCTACTCCCCGAGCCAGCACCTCTCCTAAACAGGTGTTCTACTCCCCTAGCCAGCACCTCTCCTAAACAGGTGTTCTACTCATCTAGCCAGCACCTCTCCTAAACAGGTGTTCTACTCCGCTAGCCAGCACCTCTCCTAAACAGGTGTTCTACTCCCCTAGCCAGCACCTCTCCTAAACAGGTGTTCTACTCCCCTAGCCAGCACCTCTCCTAAACAGGTGTTCTACTCCCCTAGCCAGCACCTCTCCTAAACAGGTGTTCTACTCCCCTAGCCAGCACCTCTCCTAAACAGGTGTTCTACTCCGCTAGCCAGCACCTCTCCTAAACAGGTGTTCTACTCCCCGAGCCAGCACCTCTCCTAAACAGGTGTTCTACTCTGCTAGCCAGCACCTCTCCTAAACAGGTGTTCTACTCCCCTAGCCAGCACCTCTCCTAAACAGGTGTTCTACTCCCCTAGCCAGCACCTCTCCTAAACAGGTGTTCTACTCCCCTAGCCAGCACCTCTCCTAAACAGGTGTTCTACTCCCCTAGCCAGCACCTCTCCTAAACAGGTGTTCTACTCTGTTAGCCAGCACCTCTCCTAAACAGGTGTTCTACTCTGTTAGCCAGCACCTCTCCTAAACAGGTGTTCTACTCTGTTAGCCAGCACCTCTCCTAAACAGGTGTTCTACTCTGTTAGCCAGCACCTCTCCTAAACAGGTGTTCTACTCCCCTAGCCAGCACCTCTCCTAAACAGGTGTTCTACTCTGTTAGCCAGCACCTCTCCTAAACAGGTGTTCTACTCCCCTAGCCAGCACCTCTCCTAAACAGGTGTTCTACTCTGCTAGCCAGCACCTCTCCTAAACAACTGTTCTACTCTGCTAGCCAGCACCTCTCCTAAACAGGTGTTCTACTCTGCTAGCCAGCACCTCTCCTAAACAGGTGTTCTACTCCGCTAGCCAGCACCTCTCCTAAACAGGTGTTCTACTCCGCTAGCCAGCACCTCTCCTAAACAGGTGTTCTACTCCACTAGCCAGCACCTCTCCTAAACAGGTGTTCTACTCCCCTAGCCAGCACCTCTCCTAAACAGGTGTTCTACTCTGCTAGCACCTCTCCTAAACAGGTGTTCTACTCCCCTAGCCAGCACCTCTCCTAAACAGGTGTTCTACTCTGCTAGCACCTCTCCTAAACAGGTGTTCTACTCCCCTAGCCAGCACCTCTCCTAAACAGGTGTTCTACTCCCCGAGCCAGCACCTCTCCTAAACAGGTGTTCTACTCCTCTAGCCAGCACCTCTCCTAAACAGGTGTTCTACTCCCCGAGCCAGCACCTCTCCTAAACAGGTGTTCTACTCTGCTAGCCAGCACCTCTCCTAAACAACTGTTCTACTCCCCTAGCCAGCACCTCTCCTAAACAGATGTTCTACTCCCCTAACCAGCACCTCTCCTAAACAGGTGTTCTACTCCCCTAGCCAGCACCTCTCCTAAACAGGTGTTCTACTACTCCGCTAGCCAGCACCTCTCCTAAACAGGTGTTCTACTCTGCTAGCCAGCACCTCTCCTAAACAGGTGTTCTACTCTGCTAGCCAGCACCTCTCCTAAACAGGTGTTCTACTCCCCTAGCCAGCACCTCTCCTAAACAGGTGTTCTACTCCGCTAGCCAGCACCTCTCCTAAACAGGTGTTCTACTCTGCTAGCCAGCACCTCTCCTAAACAGGTGTTCTACTCCCCTAGCCAGCACCTCTCCTAAACAGGTGTTCTACTCCCCGAGCCAGCACCTCTCCTAAACAGGTGTTCTACTCTGTTAGCCAGCACCTCTCCTAAACAGGTGTTCTACTCCGTTAGCCAGCACCTCTCCTAAACAGGTGTTCTACTCCCCTAGCCAGCACCTCTCCTAAACAGGTGTTCTACTCCCCTAGCCAGCACCTCTCCTAAACAGGTGTTCTACTCCCCTAGCCAGCACCTCTCCTAAACAGGTGTTCTACTCCCCTAGCCAGCACCTCTCCTAAACAGGTGTTCTACTCCCCTAGCCAGCACCTCTCCTAAACAGGTGTTCTACTCCCCGAGCCAGCACCTCTCCTAAACAGGTGTTCTACTCCTCTAGCCAGCACCTCTCCTAAACAGGTGTTCTACTCCCCGAGCCAGCACCTCTCCTAAACAGGTGTTCTACTCTGCTAGCCAGCACATCGCCTAAACAACTGTTCTACTCCCCTAGCCAGCACCTCTCCTAAACAGATGTTCTACTCCCCTAACCAGCACCTCTCCTAAACAGGTGTTCTACTCCCCTAGCCAGCACCTCTCCTAAACAGGTGTTCTACTCCGCTAGCCAGCACCTCTCCTAAAAAGGTGTTCTACTCCGCTAGCCAGCAACTCTCCTAAACAGGTGTTCTACTCTGCTAGCCAGCACCTCTCCTAAACAGGTGTTCTACTCCCCTAGCCAGCACCTCTCCTAAACAGGTGTTCTACTCCCCTAGCCAGCACCTCTCCTAAACAGGTGTTCTACTCCCCGAGCCAGCACCTCTCCTAAACAGGTGTTCTACTCTGTTAGCCAGCACCTCTCCTAAACAGGTGTTCTACTCCGTTAGCCAGCACCTCTCCTAAACAGGTGTTCTACTCCCCTAGCCAGCACCTCTCCTAAACAGGTGTTCTACTCCCCTAACCAGCACCTCTCCTAAACAGGTGTTCTACTCCCCTAGCCAGCACCTCTCCTAAACAGGTGTTCTACTCTGCTAGCCAGCACCTCTCCTAAACAGGTGTTCTACTCTGCTAGCCAGCACCTCTCCTAAACAGGTGTTCTACTCCCCTAGCCAGCACCTCTCCTAAACAGGTGTTCTACTCTGTTAGCCAGCACCTCTCCTAAACAGGTGTTCTACTCTGTTAGCCAGCACCTCTCCTAAACAGGTGTTCTACTCCCCGAGCCAGCACCTCTCCTAAACAGGTGTTCTACTCTGCTAGCCAGCACCTCTCCTAAACAGGTGTTCTACTCCCCTAGCCAGCACCTCTCCTAAACAGGTGTTCTACTCCCCTAGCCAGCACCTCTCCTAAACAGGTGTTCTACTCCCCTAGCCAGCACCTCTCCTAAACAGGTGTTCTACTCCCCTAGCCAGCACCTCTCCTAAACAGGTGTTCTACTCTGTTAGCCAGCACCTCTCCTAAACAGGTGTTCTACTCTGTTAGCCAGCACCTCTCCTAAACAGGTGTTCTACTCTGTTAGCCAGCACCTCTCCTAAACAGGTGTTCTACTCTGTTAGCCAGCACCTCTCCTAAACAGGTGTTCTACTCCCCTAGCCAGCACCTCTCCTAAACAGGTGTTCTACTCTGTTAGCCAGCACCTCTCCTAAACAGGTGTTCTACTCCCCTAGCCAGCACCTCTCCTAAACAGGTGTTCTACTCTGCTAGCCAGCACCTCTCCTAAACAACTGTTCTACTCTGCTAGCCAGCACCTCTCCTAAACAGGTGTTCTACTCTGCTAGCCAGCACCTCTCCTAAACAGGTGTTCTACTCCGCTAGCCAGCACCTCTCCTAAACAGGTGTTCTACTCCCCTAGCCAGCACCTCTCCTAAACAGGTGTTCTACTCCCCTAGCCAGCACCTCTCCTAAACAGGTGTTCTACTCCACTAGCCAGCACCTCTCCTAAACAGGTGTTCTACTCCCCTAGCCAGCACCTCTCCTAAACAGGTGTTCTACTCTGCTAGCACCTCTCCTAAACAGGTGTTCTACTCCCCTAGCCAGCACCTCTCCTAAACAGGTGTTCTACTCTGCTAGCACCTCTCCTAAACAGGTGTTCTACTCCCCTAGCCAGCACCTCTCCTAAACAGGTGTTCTACTCCCCGAGCCAGCACCTCTCCTAAACAGGTGTTCTACTCCTCTAGCCAGCACCTCTCCTAAACAGGTGTTCTACTCCCCGAGCCAGCACCTCTCCTAAACAGGTGTTCTACTCTGCTAGCCAGCACCTCTCCTAAACAACTGTTCTACTCCCCTAGCCAGCACCTCTCCTAAACAGATGTTCTACTCCCCTAACCAGCACCTCTCCTAAACAGGTGTTCTACTCCCCTAGCCAGCACCTCTCCTAAACAGGTGTTCTACTCCGCTAGCCAGCACCTCTCCTAAACAGGTGTTCTACTCTGCTAGCCAGCACCTCTCCTAAACAGGTGTTCTACTCTGCTAGCCAGCACCTCTCCTAAACAGGTGTTCTACTCCCCTAGCCAGCACCTCTCCTAAACAGGTGTTCTACTCCGCTAGCCAGCACCTCTCCTAAACAGGTGTTCTACTCTGCTAGCCAGCACCTCTCCTAAACAGGTGTTCTACTCCCCTAGCCAGCACCTCTCCTAAACAGGTGTTCTACTCCCCGAGCCAGCACCTCTCCTAAACAGGTGTTCTACTCTGTTAGCCAGCACCTCTCCTAAACAGGTGTTCTACTCCGTTAGCCAGCACCTCTCCTAAACAGGTGTTCTACTCCCCTAGCCAGCACCTCTCCTAAACAGGTGTTCTACTCCCCTAGCCAGCACCTCTCCTAAACAGGTGTTCTACTCCCCTAGCCAGCACCTCTCCTAAACAGGTGTTCTACTCCCCTAGCCAGCACCTCTCCTAAACAGGTGTTCTACTCCCCTAGCCAGCACCTCTCCTAAACAGGTGTTCTACTCCCCGAGCCAGCACCTCTCCTAAACAGGTGTTCTACTCCTCTAGCCAGCACCTCTCCTAAACAGGTGTTCTACTCCCCGAGCCAGCACCTCTCCTAAACAGGTGTTCTACTCTGCTAGCCAGCACCTCTCCTAAACAACTGTTCTACTCCCCTAGCCAGCACCTCTCCTAACAGATGTTCTACTCCCCTAACCAGCACCTCTCCTAAACAGGTGTTCTACTCCCCTAGCCAGCACCTCTCCTAAACAGGTGTTCTACTCCCCTAGCCAGCACCTCTCCTAAACAGGTGTTCTACTCCGCTAGCCAGCACCTCTCCTAAACAGGTGTTCTACTCTGCTAGCCAGCACCTCTCCTAAACAGGTGTTCTACTCCCCTAGCCAGCACCTCTCCTAAACAGGTGTTCTACTCCCCTAGCCAGCACCTCTCCTAAACAGGTGTTCTACTCCCCGAGCCAGCACCTCTCCTAAACAGGTGTTCTACTCTGTTAGACAGCACCTCTCCTAAACAGGTGTTCTACTCCGTTAGCCAGCACCTCTCCTAAACAGGTGTTCTACTCCCCTAGCCAGCACCTCTCCTAAACAGGTGTTCTACTCCCCTAACCAGCACCTCTCCTAAACAGGTGTTCTACTCCCCTAGCCAGCACCTCTCCTAAACAGGTGTTCTACTCTGCTAGCCAGCACCTCTCCTAAACAGGTGTTCTACTCTGATAGCCAGCACCTCTCCTAAACAGGTGTTCTACTCCCCTAGCCAGCACCTCTCCTAAACAGGTGTTCTACTCCGCTAGCCAGCACCTCTCCTAAACAGGTGTTCTACTCCGCTAGCCAGCACCTCTCCTAAACAGGTGTTCTACTCCCCTAGCCAGCACCTCTCCTAAACAGGTGTTCTACTCCGTTAGCCAGCACCTCTCCTAAACAGGTGTTCTACTCCGTTAGCCAGCACCTCTCCTAAACAGGTGTTCTACTCCCCTAGCCAGCACCTCTCCTAAACAGGTGTTCTACTCCCCTAGCCAGCACCTCTCCTAAACAGGTGTTCTACTCCCTAGCCAGCACCTCTCCTAAACAGGTGTTCTACTCCCCTAGCCAGCACCTCTCCTAAACAGGTGTTCTACTCCCCTAGCCAGCACCTCTCCTAAACAGGTGTTCTACTCCCCTAGCCAGCACCTCTCCTAAACAGGTGTTCTACTCCCCTAGCCAGCACCTCTCCTAAACAGGTGTTCTACTCTGTTAGCCAGCACCTCTCCTAAACAGGTGTTCTACTCTGTTAGCCAGCACCTCTCCTAAACAGGTGTTCTACTCCCCTAGCCAGCACCTCTCCTAAACAGGTGTTCTACTCTGTTAGCCAGCACCTCTCCTAAACAGGTGTTCTACTCTGTTAGCCAGCACCTCTCCTAAACAGGTGTTCTACTCCCCTAGCCAGCACCTCTCCTAAACAGGTGTTCTACTCTGCTAGCCAGCACCTCTCCTAAACAACTGTTCTACTCTGCTAGCCAGCACCTCTCCTAAACAGGTGTTCTACTCTGCTAGCCAGCACCTCTCCTAAACAGGTGTTCTACTCCGCTAGCCAGCACCTCTCCTAAACAGGTGTTCTACTCCCCTAGCCAGCACCTCTCCTAAACAGGTGTTCTACTCCCCTAGCCAGCACCTCTCCTAAACAGGTGTTCTACTCCACTAGCCAGCACCTCTCCTAAACAGGTGTTCTACTCCCCTAGCCAGCACCTCTCCTAAACAGGTGTTCTACTCCCCTAGCCAGCACCTCTCCTAAACAGGTGTTCTACTCCCCTAGCCAGCACCTCTCCTAAACAGGTGTTCTACTCCCCTAGCCAGCACCTCTCCTTAACAGGTGTTCTACTCCCCTAGCCAGCACCTCTCCTAAACAGGTGTTCTACTCTGCTAGCCAGCACCTCTCCTAAACAGGTGTTCTACTCCCCTAGCCAGCACCTCTCCTAAACAGGTGTTCTACTCCCCTAGCCAGCACCTCTCCTAAACAGGTGTTCTACTCCCCGAGCCAGCACCTCTCCTAAACAGGTGTTCTACTCCCCTAGCCAGCACCTCTCCTAAACAGGTGTTCTACTCCCCTAGCCAGCACCTCTCCTAAACAGGTGTTCTACTCCGCTAGCCAGCACCTCTCCTAAACAGGTGTTCTACTCCCCGAGCCAGCACCTCTCCTAAACAGGTGTTCTACTCTGCTAGCCAGCACCTCTCCTAAACAGGTGTTCTACTCCCCTAGCCAGCACCTCTCCTAAACAGGTGTTCTACTCCCCTAGCCAGCACCTCTCCTAAACAGGTGTTCTACTCCCCTAGCCAGCACCTCTCCTAAACAGGTGTTCTACTCCCCTAGCCAGCACCTCTCCTAAACAGGTGTTCTACTCTGTTAGCCAGCACCTCTCCTAAACAGGTGTTCTACTCTGTTAGCCAGCACCTCTCCTAAACAGGTGTTCTACTCTGTTAGCCAGCACCTCTCCTAAACAGGTGTTCTACTCTGTTAGCCAGCACCTCTCCTAAACAGGTGTTCTACTCCCCTAGCCAGCACCTCTCCTAAACAGGTGTGCTACTCTGTTAGCCAGCACCTCTCCTAAACAGGTGTTCTACTCCCCTAGCCAGCACCTCTCCTAAACAGGTGTTCTACTCTGCTAGCCAGCACCTCTCCTAAACAACTGTTCTACTCTGCTAGCCAGCACCTCTCCTAAACAGGTGTTCTACTCTGCTAGCCAGCACCTCTCCTAAACAGGTGTTCTACTCCGCTAGCCAGCACCTCTCCTAAACAGGTGTTCTACTCCCCTAGCCAGCACCTCTCCTAAACAGGTGTTCTACTCCCCTAGCCAGCACCTCTCCTAAACAGGTGTTCTACTCCCCTAGCCAGCACCTCTCCTAAACAGGTGTTCTACTCTGCTAGCACCTCTCCTAAACAGGTGTTCTACTCCCCTAGCCAGCACCTCTCCTAAACAGGTGTTCTACTCCCCGAGCCAGCACCTCTCCTAAACAGGTGTTCTACTCCTCTAGCCAGCACCTCTCCTAAACAGGTGTTCTACTCCCCGAGCCAGCACCTCTCCTAAACAGGTGTTCTACTCTGCTAGCCAGCACCTCTCCTAAACAACTGTTCTACTCCCCTAGCCAGCACCTCTCCTAAACAGATGTTCTACTCCCCTAACCAGCACCTCTCCTAAACAGGTGTTCTACTCCCCTAGCCAGCACCTCTCCTAAACAGGTGTTCTACTCCGCTAGCCAGCACCTCTCCTAAACAGGTGTTCTACTCTGCTAGCCAGCACCTCTCCTAAACAGGTGTTCTACTCTGCTAGCCAGCACCTCTCCTAAACAGGTGTTCTACTCTGCTAGCCAGCACCTCTCCTAAACAGGTGTTCTACTCCCCTAGCCAGCACCTCTCCTAAACAGGTGTTCTACTCCGCTAGCCAGCACCTCTCCTAAACAGGTGTTCTACTCTGCTAGCCAGCACCTCTCCTAAACAGGTGTTCTACTCCCCTAGCCAGCACCTCTCCTAAACAGGTGTTCTACTCCGTTAGCCAGCACCTCTCCTAAACAGGTGTTCTACTCCCCTAGCCAGCACCTCTCCTAAACAGGTGTTCTACTCCCCTAGCCAGCACCTCTCCTAAACAGGTGTTCTACTCCCCTAGCCAGCACCTCTCCTAAACAGGTGTTCTACTCCCCTAGCCAGCACCTCTCCTAAACAGGTGTTCTACTCCCCTAGCCAGCACCTCTCCTAAACAGGTGTTCTACTCCCCTAGCCAGCACCTCTCCTAAACAGGTGTTCTACTCCCCGAGCCAGCACCTCTCCTAAACAGGTGTTCTACTCCTCTAGCCAGCACCTCTCCTAAACAGGTGTTCTACTCCCCGAGCCAGCACCTCTCCTAAACAGGTGTTCTACTCTGCTAGCCAGCACCTCTCCTAAACAACTGTTCTACTCCCCTAGCCAGCACCTCTCCTAAACAGATGTTCTACTCCCCTAACCAGCACCTCTCCTAAACAGGTGTTCTACTCCCCTAGCCAGCACCTCTCCTAAACAGGTGTTCTACTCCGCTAGCCAGCACCTCTCCTAAACAGGTGTTCTACTCCGCTAGCCAGCACCTCTCCTAAACAGGTGTTCTACTCTGCTAGCCAGCACCTCTCCTAAACAGGTGTTCTACTCCCCTAGCCAGCACCTCTCCTAAACAGGTGTTCTACTCCCCTAGCCAGCACCTCTCCTAAACAGGTGTTCTACTCCCCGAGCCAGCACCTCTCCTAAACAGGTGTTCTACTCTGTTAGCCAGCACCTCTCCTAAACAGGTGTTCTACTCCGTTAGCCAGCACCTCTCCTAAACAGGTGTTCTACTCCCCTAGCCAGCACCTCTCCTAAACAGGTGTTCTACTCCCCTAACCAGCACCTCTCCTAAACAGGTGTTCTACTCCCCTAGCCAGCACCTCTCCTAAACAGGTGTTCTACTCTGCTAGCCAGCACCTCTCCTAAACAGGTGTTCTACTCTGCTAGCCAGCACCTCTCCTAAACAGGTGTTCTACTCCCCTAGCCAGCACCTCTCCTAAACAGGTGTTCTACTCCGCTAGCCAGCACCTCTCCTAAACAGGTGTTCTACTCCGCTAGCCAGCACCTCTCCTAAACAGGTGTTCTACTCCCCTAGCCAGCACCTCTCCTAAACAGGTGTTCTACTCCGTTAGCCAGCACCTCTCCTAAACA
Organism: Salmo trutta; assembly: GCF_901001165.1. Taxonomy (NCBI): domain Eukaryota; kingdom Metazoa; phylum Chordata; class Actinopteri; order Salmoniformes; family Salmonidae; genus Salmo; species Salmo trutta. Next base: position 29,232,976 of record NC_042994.1, read on the forward strand.
GGTGTTCTACTCCGTTAGCCAGCACCTCTCCTAAACGGGTGTTCTACTCCCCTAGCCAGCACCTCTCCTAAACAGGCTTTCTACTCCCCTAGCCAGCACCTCTCCTAAACAGGTGTTCTACTCCCCTAGCCAGCACCTCTCCTAAACAGGTGTTCTACTCCCCTAGCCAGCACCTCTCCTAAACAGGTGTTCTACTCCCCTAGCCAGCACCTCTCCTAAACAGGTGTTCTACTCCCCTAGCCAGCACCTCTCCTAAACAGGTGTTCTACTCTGTTAGCCAGCACCTCTCCTAAACAGGTGTTCTACTCTGTTAGCCAGCACCTCTCCTAAACAGGTGTTCTACTCCCCTAGCCAGCACCTCTCCTAAACAGGTGTTCTACTCTGTTAGCCAGCACCTCTCCTAAACAGGTGTTCTACTCCCCTAGCCAGCACCTCTCCTAAACAGGTGTTCTACTCTGCTAGCCAGCACCTCTCCTAAACAACTGTTCTACTCTGCTAGCCAGCACCTCTCCTAAACAGGTGTTCTACTCTGCTAGCCAGCACCTCTCCTAAACAGGTGTTCTACTCCGCTAGCCAGCACCTCTCCTAAACAGGTGTTCTACTCCCCTAGCCAGCACCTCTCCTAAACAGGTGTTCTACTCCCCTAGCCAGCACCTCTCCTAAACAGGTGTTCTACTCCACTAGCCAGCACCTCTCCTAAACAGGTGTTCTACTCCCCTAGCCAGCACCTCTCCTAAACAGGTGTTCTACTCCCCTAGCCAGCACCTCTCCTAAACAGGTGTTCTACTCTGCTAGCCAGCACCTCTCCTAAACAGGTGTTCTACTCCCCTAGCCAGCACCTCTCCTAAACAGGTGTTCTACTCCCCTAGCCAGCACCTCTCCTAAACAGGTGTTCTACTCCCCTAGCCAGCACCTCTCCTAAACAGGTGTGTTTCTTTCGCCTCCAGGCTAATACAAGAGGAACCACATATGGACAAGAGGGGAAGGGTTTCTTGGTCGTACCTGTTGTTGTTGTGTGTAGATGTTGCTCTGTTGACAGGAGGCTGGTACATGGTAGGACTCCCACCCCACAGCTCTTCACAATACAGCTCCACCACCTGATACAGAACACACAGTCTGGTTACACAGCCTGGGAGTCTGTGTGTGTACCTGTCGTGGTTCAGTGTGTGTGTGTGTGTGTGTGTGTGTGTGTGTGTGTGTCGTGTACCTGTCGTGGTTCAGTGTGTGTGGTGTACCTGTCGTGGTCCAGTGTGTGTGTGTGTTGTGTACCTGTCGTGGTCCAGTGTGTGTGTGTGTCGTGTACCTGTCGTGGTTCAGTGTGTGTGTGTGTGTCGTGTACCTGTCGTGGTTCAGTGTGTGTGTGTGTGTCGTGTACCTGTCGTGGTTCAGTGTGTGTGTGTGTGTGGTGTACCTGTCGTGGTTCAGTGTGTGTGTGTGTGTGGTGTACCTGTCGTGGTTCAGTGTGTGTGTGTGTGTGGTGTACCTGTCGTGGTTCAGTGTGTGTGTGTGTGTGTGTGTGTGTGGTGTACCTGTCGTGGTCCAGTGTGTGTGTCGTGTACCTGTCGTGGTCCAGTGTGTGTGTGTGTGTGTCGTGTACCTGTCGTGGTCCAGTGTGTGTGTGTGTGTGTCGTGTACCTGTCGTGGTCCAGTGTGTGTGTGTGTGTGTGTCGTGTACCTGTCGTGGTCCAGTGTGTGTGTGTGTGTGTGTGTGTCGTGTACCTGTCGTGGTCCAGTGTGTGTGTGTGTGTGTGTGTCGTGTACCTGTCGTGGTCCAGTGTGTGTGTGTGTGTGTGTGTCGTGTACCTGTCGTGGTCCAGTGTGTGTGTGTGTGTGTCGTGTACCTGTCGTGGTCCAGTGTGTGTGTGTGTCGTGTACCTGTCGTGGTCCAGTGTGTGTTGTGTGGTCGTGTAACCTGTCGTGGGTCCAGTGTGTGTGTGTGTGTGTGTTTCGTGTACCTGTCGTGGTCCAGTGTGTGTGTGTGTGTCGTGTACCTGTCGTGGTCCAGTGTGTGTGTGTGTGTGTCGTGTACCTGTCGTGGTCCAGTGTGTGTGTGTGTGTGTGTGTCGTGTAACCTGTCGTGGTCCAGTGGTGTTGTGTGTGGTGTGTGTGTCGTGTACCTGTCGTGGTCCAGTGTTGTGTGTGTGTGTGTGTGTCGTGTACCTGTCGTGGTCCAGTGTGTGTGTGTGTGTGTGTGTCGTGTACCTGTCGTGGTCCAGTGTGTGTGTGTCGTGTACCTGTCGTGGTCCAGGTGTGTGTGTGTGGTGTCGATAGTACCTGTCGTGGTCCAGTGTGTGTGTGTGTCGTGTACCTGTCGTGGTCCAGTGTGTATGTGTGTGTGTGTCGTGTACCTGTCGTGGTCCAGTGTGTGTGTGTGTGTGTGTGTGTGTGTCGAGTACCTGTCGTGGTCCAGTGTGTGTGTGTGTGTCGTGTACCTGTCGTGGTCCAGTGTGTGTGTGTGTGTGTGTCGTGTACCTGTCGTGGTCCAGTGTGTGTGTGTGTGTGTGTCGTGTACCTGTCGTGGTCCAGTGTGTGTGTGTGTGTGTGTCGTGTACCTGTCGTGGTCCAGTGTGTGTGTGTGTGTGTGTCGTGTACCTGTCGTGGTCCAGTGTGTGTGTGTGTGTCGTGTACCTGTCGTGGTCCAGTGTGTGTGTGTGTGTCGTGTACCTGTCGTGGTCCAGTGTGTGTGTGTGTGTGTCGTGTACCTGTCGTGGTCCAGTGTGTGTGTGTGTGTCGTGTACCTGTCGTGGTCCAGTGTGTGTGTGTGTGTTGTGTACCTGTCGTGGTCCAGTGTGTGTATGTCTGTGGTGTACCTGTCGTGGTCCAGTGTGTGTGTCGTGTACCTGTCGTGGTCCAGTGTGTGTGTCGTGTACCTGTCGTGGTCCAGTGTGTGTGTGTGTGTGTCGTGTACCTGTCGTGGTCCAGTGTGTGTGTGTGTGTGTGTCGTGTACCTGTCGTGGTCCAGTGTGTGTGTGTGTGTCGTGTACCTGTCGTGGTCCAGTGTGTGTGTGTGTGTCGTGTACCTGTCGTGGTCCAGTGTGTGTATGTCTGTGGTGTACCTGTCGTGGTCCAGTGTGTGTGTCGTGTACCTGTCGTGGTCCAGTGTGTGTGTCGTGTACCTGTCGTGGTCCAGTGTGTGTGTCGTGTACCTGTCGTGGTCCAGTGTGTGTGTCGTGTACCTGTCGTGGTCCAGTGTGTATGAAGTACTGGGCCAGTTCCAGGGCAGCCTGGGCGTCCTCTGTGGGGTCATGACCCTTCCTCTCCTCCGTCTGGATCTGCTTCCTGTGGGTCCCAAACATAAGAGTTGGATGAAGTTGCCCCTAGACACTGATCTTGGGTCAGTTTAGCATTTCCCCCACTAATGGTTAAGGTTAGGGGAGGGGGAAGCTGATCCTAGATCTGTACCTAGGGAAAAATTCACCCCAGAGCAGAAACACAAACATGCTGCAGTTCTTACCTATTATGGAGCGCAGCGGTCAGTTGTCAGTGTGTGTGTTGTGAAAATGAACTCACTTGAGCACGGTCTCAGCCAGCACCTTGAGTTTAAACCTCTGTCCAAACTCTCTCCTGTACAGCAGGGAGGTGTCAATCACATGGGGGTGGATCAGCTGGGAGGAGACAACACAACAAGTCAGGGCTTAGAGGTCAGGGGTCAGCTGAGACGAGACAACAGGTCATAGATCAGGGGTTTTGAGGTCAGGGGTCAGCTGACACGAGACAACAGGTCACAGTTCAGGGGTTTTGAGGTCAGGGGTTAGCTAAGACGAGACCGGGTCGAATTCATTAGCGCTCACAGTAGCGAAACGCTTTTCAATGGAAAACAAAAAACAAGGGTTTCTTATTTGACAAATTCAGGTAGGTCCCTCCCCGTTTTGGCCCGTTTAGTTCCTAGTGAATATGACCTATGTGTGTATTCCAGATAGAAATGAATAGATCTGACATGATTCCTATTCTACCTGACAGTCATATCTGTTCTACAACATACATTTCTATCTGAACGTTCTGTAATGTTATATTCTCCTGAACAGGCCTCGGGCATTGCTGCTAGCTGCCATTGCAACCACTATCGTCATGGCTACATTGGTAAACCACGGCGACTCACGTTCAGGGCCCTGAGGTCGTTGTCAAGGGAGTGGCCAACCAGGACCGCGTCCCGGGGCAACACTTTCTTGAGCTTTGATTGGACTTCTCTTAGGGTGGTGGTGATTGGCTGCAGCATTGCACGGGTGATACCAGAGAACCTATCAGGGGAGAGGAGAGGTTACGTACAGATATTGAGAAGCAAACACGCACATACACACGTAAACACACACACACACACACTCAGCTTACTGTGTAAGGTAGTTGAGGATGCGGTTGGGAGGTTTGACCAGCTCGTCCAGAACACAGCTCCCTCTGCTGTCTACTAGAGAAATACGCGTCAGCTCGTTGCCCCGTTCTGTCAGACACTACACACACACACACACACACCACACACACACACACACACACACACACACACACACACACACACACACACACACACACACACACACACACACACACACACACACGTTAGACACCAAGCAATAACTAAAGAACAGGAGGTTTCATCTACCGTTTATAAAATCTATGAATGATATGACATGAATATGGGATGTCACAAATGGCACCCTATTCCCTATATAGTACACTACTTTTAACCAGAGCCCTATGGCACCCTATTCCCTATATAGTGCACTACTTTTAACCAGAGCCCTATGGCACCATATTCCCTATATAGTGCACTACTTTTAACCAGAGCCCTATGGCACCCTATTCCCTATATAGTGCAGTACTTTTAACCAGAGCCCTATGGCACCCTATTCCCTATATAGTGCACTACTTTTAACCAGAACCCTATGGCACCCTATTCCCTATATAGTGCACTACTTTTAACCAGAACCGTATGGCACCCTATTCCCTATATAGTACACTACTTTTAACCAGAGCCCTATGGGGCTGGATCATGGTGCCATTTGGGATGCAGTCATGTCCTCACCATCTCACAGTCCAGCCCATAGAGAGGACTACTGTCAGTCACACAGTCATCACTGTCTGTACACACAAAGCCCTCACTGCCAGGCATACCTGGAAAACACAGCACAGAGAGACATCAGAGCGAGAGAGGGACCTGTGTGTGTCCAGTGTGTGTGAGTGTCCAGTGTGTGTGAGTGTCCAGTGTGTGTGTCTCACCGCGGACAGGGAAGTGTTTCTTGATCATATCCTCCTGGGTGAGGAGGTATCCGGTCAGCCCTCTGGTCTCCAGACCAAACTTCCTGATCACTGGGTGCCACCGTAGACCTACACACACACACACACACACACACACACACACACACACACACACACACACACACACACAGGTACAAAACACACTCCAGAAATCAACATCCTAACAATTAGACCAAGAGGAAATCCCCCCTTGCACCGTTGCAGACAGGGCTACCCATACATACCTCCCTCTGGCTGAGCACTCTTCTGGTCTCCTAGCGCATCAGCAGGACTATTGTGGACAACTTCACTGCTGAATATTCCAGAAATCACGTTGCCAGGCGACGGAGTATAACCGTGTCTCTGAGGTCAGAGGGTAAAAAAAAAACTGTCACGGTGGAATCTTATGCAATATGACTGACACAGTCTGTGTCCCAGATGTCACCCTGTTCCCTATAGAGTGCACTAATTTACGACCCCTACGGTTCTGGTCAAAAGTAGTGCACTAAAAACGGGAATAGGGTGCCATTTGGTCCTTGACTTACAGAGGTGTACTTGGTGCGGAGGTGTTTGAAGTGCAGGTAGTGTCTGTAGAAGTGGGCCTGGCTCAGTCCTTCTAGAAGGATCACGCTCACCCCTGATACCTTCCTCTGGTGGTGGAGGCGACACCAACTGAAACAAGACAATAACATGTTATCACTTATCAATCCACATATCTATCTATCATGTTATTGTTGTGGCAGAATGTTTGCTTCAGTTCCTGTCGTGATGTGAGGTCCATCTCTATGGAGTAGTGTTGTTGCTCTAAGATAAGTTTTGAGGTGTTTTGTTGTTGTAGCTAGCTAGCTAACATACCTGGGTTGTTTCAGCCCACCGGTATTCCCCAGAGCAGCAAACTGAAGCAGTTCCGTCAGATCTTTCAACGTGACCGGTTCCTGGAGACGGTCAAACGGCAGAGAGAGCCGTGGGGGTCGGGAACCGGAACGGTGCTCAGACTCTGGAACTCCGTTAAGTTCTGTCTCTTTCACTTGTTTACTGCTCTCTGGTGTTGGGGAAGGTTCCCTCTTCCTCTTGAGACAGACTTGTGGCTCCATGCTTACGGGGAGTCCCAGGTTGGATGGAGGAAAGTTGTAGCTCCGAGATCAAGTTCTCATGAACGTCAGCAGCTGTGTTGGTTGGCTAGTTGTTGTGACTCAAACTGGACATGGATCTGAGTGAAGAAAGTCAATTATATCATCCTAACTTAAACTCTGTTTTTCGAAAATATTAAGTTATTTAAGAATAGGACAGTTAGTTGAACTGGCTAATTTATTCATCCTGCTTTTATGGAACAAACCCTGTATCACCCAATGGAGTTTTCAGAAGATACATCTAGCTAGCGATCATATCCTAGCAACAGTCCCAACGGTGACAAAATTCCATTACATTTTCTTTCATAATTGATTTAATAAGTCTTCCTTATGTCGTTGACGTGTCTGTTTTTTACCGGTGATCGAACTCAACACTACTGCATCTCGACTCGGTCGACGAGAAGTGATCGTGACTTCTTTATTTACAAAACCACAACACTCATACATACGCAAACAATAAGTAAATACAGTAGCATGTCCATAGTCTACTAACAAGTTACAGTGTGACTAGTGCAAATAAAGATCAATACCTCGTAGTGGGTCAATCTGTTTTGTGAAGTTCCCCGGCTTCGCCTCACACGTTTCAAGGTTTCCATGCTGCTGATCGATCATTGCTTCCTGCTCGATTGTTTTTCCTTTCAGCCCAAACCAGTCGAGCGCAGCACAGTATCACAGATGCGACGAGAATTCAAAAAAGATCACCGCGAATCCAACACTGCTTTGTTATGAAGTTGTATGCGATATTTTACCTGGTACTTTATTTTTGAAGTCGTACTTCGGTTGTCACATTGTTCACATTTTAATGTACACTATTCGTAACGAAGTTGAGTCCGTGGCCTGAGGAAAACGACATGTCTACAAAGAAACTGGCGAAGTAAGTAACGTTAGCTAGCTTTCTAGCTAAAGTATATCTAGACAGCCATACTAGCCGAGAAACAATGTAATTCAAATGCCGACTTGCCATGATTCTCAAATGTTTTTTAGCGCTTCCATGAACATAAAAGTACAACGAGTAATATTCACAGTGGCAGGGGTGACAAAACTGATGGGATGATGTCTTCCATAACAAAACAGACAATTAGGGTTCGTGAGGAAACGCAGCCAGCCATCAACTGGACAGAAGAAACCACTAACATCTAGTAAGTCTTTTAAAACGCCCTACATTTTTGGTTTTCTACTTGAATCAATGACATCTCGTTCAACTTCCATAACTTTTGACTTTCTACTTTCCAGATCAAATATTCCCATATCTGATTGTCATTGACTTCGAATCCACGTGCTGGAGAGAGAGGAACAGCTATGGGCAGGAGATTAGTAAGTATACAGTACTTTGACAATATTTGTGGTAATATCATACCTACATACTGTAACCATTGCACTTTTTTTGTCCCCCTCCCCTCTCTCCCCCTTGCCTCCCCTCTCTCCCCCTTGCCTCCCCTCTCTCACCCTTGCCTCCCCTCTCTCACCCTTGCCTCCCCCCATCTAGTTGAGTTTCCTGCTGTTCTCCTGAACACCGCTACAGGCGAGGTGGAGTCAGAGTTCCATACGTACGTTCAGCCGCAGGAGCACCCCATACTGTCTGACTTCTGCACCCAGCTCACTGGAATCCCACAGGTATTCACACTGTCTGACTTCTGCACCCAGCTCACTGGAATCACACAGGTATTCACACTGTCTGACTTCTGCACTGAGCTCACTGGAACCACACAGGTATTCACACTGTCTGACTTCTGCACTGAGCTCACTGGAACCACATGTCTGTCCCCTCCACATGTCTGTCCCGGTTCTCTCTCACACACACACACTTTGTTATTCATTTTGTTTACAGCAACAGGTGGAGGCCGGGGTTCCCCTTCACATCTGTCTGTCCCGGTTCTCTCGGTGGCTGCAGACTCTGGAGCACCAGAGGGGTGTTGTCTTCCCCAGGGACCAGAGGGCTCCAGTCGCAGAGCAGCGCCCCTGTGCCTTCGTCACCTGGTCAGGTATAGTAGCTTAGGATAGGAAAGGTTACCCAGGTCACCTTCAAATGAGACCAAATGTTTTGATACGGAAATCAGAAATTCTTATTTCCCTCCCTTTCTCTGTAGGCCCAGGACTCATATGACTATACACTGCCTTTCTCTGTAGGCCCAGGACTCATATGACTATACACTGCCTTTATCTGTAGGCCCAGGACTCATATGACTATACACTGCCTTTCTCTGTAGGCCCAGGACTCATATGACTATACACTGCCTTTCTCTGTAGGCCCAGGACTCATATGACTATACACTGCCTTTCTCTGTAGGCCCAGGACTCATATGACTATACACTGCCTTTCTCTGTAGGCCCAGGACTCATATGACTATACACTGCCTTTCTCTGTAGGCCCAGGACTCATATGACTATACACTGCCTTTCTCTGTAGGCCCAGGACTCATATGACTATACACTGCCTTTCTCTGTAGGCCCAGGACTCATATGACTATACACTGCCTTTCTCTGTAGGCCCAGGACTCATATGACTATACACTGCCTTTCTCTGTAGGCCCAGGACTCGTATCTGACTATACACTGCCTTTCTCTGTGGGCCCAGGACTCATATCTGACTATATATTGCCTTTCCAGTGGATTCTTTGTTAAGGTTTAGAGGAAATAAGTATATTTTCACACTTTTGTACAGTCTCAAACATTTAATGGGAATAAGCTTGTTCAACTTGATTATCTGTGTCCTATTGTTTCAGACTGGGACCTGGGGGTGTGTCTGCTGTATGAGTGTAAACGGAAGCAGCTCCACAAACCTGCTGTTCTGAACAGCTGGATAGACCTGAGAGCTACGTACAGAGTAGGTGGTGTGTGTATGTATGTATGTATGTATGTATGTATGTATGTATGTATGTATGTATGTATGTATGTATGTATGTATGTATGTGTATGTGTATGTGTGTGTGTGTGTTACTCTTAACCCAGTCTAACTCATGTCTCTCTCTCTCTCTCAGCTGTTCTACAACAGAAAACCAAAAGGACTGAATGGAGCTTTACTGGATTTAGGGATACAGTTCTCTGGACGGGAGCACTCAGGTACACACAGACCAAAGACATCTCTCTATCATTTATAGTGCCTGAGCTTCTCTGGACGGGAGCACTCAGGTACACACAGACCAAAGACATCTCTCTATCATTTATAGTGCCTGAGCTTCTCTGGACAGGAGCACTCAGGTACACACAGACCAAAAACATCTCTCTAATATCATTTATAGTGCTGAGAGATTAACAGAAATTTGTGTTATTTAAATAAATAAAAAATAACAACTCATTGACTGACATCGGTTAAATTATTTAAATTCCATTTAGGTCTTTTTTTCTTCTTCTGTGAGCTCAATGTGTAGTTTCTCTAGAGATACATCAGATCCAGCCTGAACTGTGAGATGTAGTAGGGAGTTGTAGTTTCTCTAGAGATACATCAGATCCAGCCTGAACTGTGAGATGTAGTAGGGAGTTGTAGTTTCTCTAGAGATACATCAGATCCAGCCTGAACTGTGAGATGTAGTAGGGAGTTGTAGTTTCTCTAGAGATACATCAGATCCAGCCTGAACTGTGAGATGTAGTAGGGAGTTGTAGTTTCTCTAGAGATACATCAGATCCAGCCTGAACTGTGAGATGTAGTAGGGAGTTGTAGTTTCTCTAGAGATGCATCAGATCCAGCCTGAACTGTGAGATGTAGTAGGGAGTTGTAGTTTCTCTAGAGATACATCAGATCCAGCCTGAACTGTGAGATGTAGTAGGGAGTTGTAGTTTCTCTAGAGATACATCAGATCCAGCCTGAACTGTGAGATGTAGTAGGGAGTTGTAGTTTCTCTAGAGATACATCAGATCCAGCCTGAACTGTGAGATGTAGTAGGGAGTTGTAGTTTCTCTAGAGATACATCAGATCCAGCCTGAACTGTGAGATGTAGTAGGGAGTTGTAGTTTCTCTAGAGATACATCAGATCCAGCCTGAACTGTGAGATGTAGTAGGGAGTTGTAGTTTCTCTAGAGATGCATCAGATCCAGCCTGAACTGTGAGATGTAGTTTCCAACAGGCCAATATTCCACATAGTTTAGTGCATAAAATGTGGTAATTAACTACAATAACCATAATCCATTGCTCGTCTACTTGTCCGGTCTGTTTTATGTTATGCCTGCTACGGAAGAGGCTGAAGAGAGCAGCTGTTGCTTCACGAGGTATCTCTACCTGAAAATACATGAGCTAAGTGATTGATAGTTGGTAATCAGCAGTCAGAAAAGTATGCCTTATTTACTTTGAAGAACTACAAAATACTGATTTCTGTCAGACAGCAGCTCAATAGAGATCAACCAAATGTTATGTACACAACAACTGAAATATTTTATTAAAGTGAATAAATGGTTAATAGGTGATGATCAGTGACGGGCCATCATGGAACTTTTAGTAATAGTTGGATTCTGTGTTACAGCATTCATCCCACATAATCGAAAACCCTGATTTATTTTTTAAATAATCGAATTGAAACTGAACCGTCCTCAAAAAAAGCACTAATTGCTCAGCACAAGTGGCTGGCAAGCTAGCTATTAGCATTCTCTGCACTAGTGGCAGGCTAGCTAGCTATTAGCATTCCCTGCACTAGTGGCAGGCTAGCTAGCTATTAGCATTCTCTGCACTAGTGGCAGGCTAGCTAGCTATTAGCATTCTCTGCAGTAGTGGCAGGCTAGCTAGCTATTAGCATTCTCTGCACTAGTGGCAGGCTAGCTAGCTATTAGCATTCTCTGCACTAGTGGCAGGCTAGCTAGCTATTAGCATTCTCTGCACTAGTGGCAGGCTAGCTAGCTATTAGCATTCTCTGCACTAGTGGCAGGCTAGCTAGCTATTAGCATTCTCTGCACTAGTGGCAGGCTAGCTAGCTATTAGCATTCTCAGCACTAGTCATTTAATAACATTAGGATCGAAACATACACACAAGACTCCAGTCATCATTGTCAGTTACTGGGAATAATATACATATTGTTTGATGGTCTGGACGAAGCCCATAACAGTTACAATGAATAACATTCATATAAAACAATGTGAATATTTCTCTTCAGCATTTTTGATAATCTAGACATAGTTTATAGTACATAGAAAACAGTTTTTGTTGAATGTTATTTGCAGGTCTGGATGACGCCCGCAACACGGCCCACCTGGCCTGGAGGATGATGAGGGATGGCTGTGTGATGAAGATTACGCGCAGTCTGGAGAGGGTGAGTGGCGTCCTGACGAACCCCCACTACTACACCCCCAGTACTAACGACCCCACCGTGCTGACGACCCCTGGACTACTGTACTACGCCCCTAAAGACTCACCCAGGGGTGACCTACATCGAACCCTTGGATTTCTGTCAACGCCCCAGAATACCCACTCCTCCTCCCGTAAAGACTCACGCGCGTAGGTGACTCTTCCCCCGTTCCATACACACCTGGGTTGTATTCATTAGTGTAAACCGTAGCGAAACATTTTGCCATGTAAAACGTTTTGCAATGAAAACAAATTTCTTACTGGAGTTCAGGAAGCCACTCCTTGTTTCGGGTCTGTTTTCTTCCGTTTGGTTTCTAGTGAATATGACTCTGTCTCCTCTGTTTACTGGACTGACTATCAATAAAGTTTGTAAAAAAATGTTTTGATTTGGGGCCTCCCGAGTGGCGCAGCGTTCTAATGCACTGCATCTCAGTGCTAGAGGGGTCACGACAGACCCTGATTCGATCCCGGGCTGTTTCACAACCGGCTGTGATCGGGAGTCCCATATGGCAGCGCACAATTGGCCCAGCATCGTCCAGGTTACGAGAGGGTTTGGCCCGGGGGAGGCTTTACTTGGCTCATCGCGCTCTTGTGGCGGGTCGGGCGCCTGCAGGCTGACCTCGGTCGTCAGTTGATGCGGCTGGCTTCCGGGTTAAGCGGGCGGGTGTTAAGGAGCGAGGTTTGGCGGGTCATGTTTCGGAGGACGCATGACTCGACCTTCGTCTCCTGAGCCCGTTGGGGAGGCGCAACGATGAGACAAGATTGTGATTGGGGAGAAAAGGGGGAAAAAATAATTATAATGTATTGATTTATTTTATTTGTTTACCTCTTAGGCACCTTTGAAGACCAAACCCCTGTTTGGAAATGGGAACGTGCCAGGGAATGGTTGTCCTAGCAACAAGGGGGATAACAACACCACTATCAAAAAACCCTCGAAGACGGCAGAGAGCGGCGACGATCTTGAAAATCAACCCAACAGCAAGCCAGTAAGCAACACAGACGTTGTTGAAACACGACCCAAGCCTTCAGACAGCATGGTCCCCAACACAGAGGTGAACTACAACTTAACCGCTGAACCTGTTCAGTATCAGAGTATTGTTTCACCAAAGACCCTTCTAAATGGTCTGACCACTCCAATGTGTGGTGGTCGTAGTAATAGCAGCAGAACAGTTAGAATAGGAACAATACGGTCCGTCTCCTCTCCTATGACTTTCAATATCCCCTCTCCTCATCACTACATCAACAGCCTCGTTCTGGTCTCCACCACTATGAATTGCATTACCCATCTACCCCAGCCAGACCCGACCCTTGACCCAGAAACAGGAAGTATGGAGGAGGACTTGCCCATCTTGGTGGAAACGGAGTCGTGCAGTTCGTATGACGACGTGGTATTGGAGGAGGACTGGGATGTCATGGTTGGTGACGAGGCTTCTGTTGCTGATGTGTACACAGAGAACGAGAGGTTTGAGGTGGATGATACCTCGGTCTATGGGAAGACCTTGCTGTGTCCAAGCCCAGTACATTCAAATCCTGGTAGAGGTCCAACCAACAGTAGGCCTAGTTCCAATACCACCAACACGCCCTGCCAACGTCTGACCAGCCTGGTACACAAGACCGATACTAGAACGTCCTCCAGGAACTTGGTGTCTTTGAAGGCTGAGACAACAAGGACCTACAACACCTCTGCACCCAATAGTCTGTCCCCTTCCTCTTTTGTCAAACCCAGACCTGTTACCCCTGGCTCAAACCTCTCACATACACGGTCAAGACTGAACACGGAAACGTCAAACAACTCCTTTGTGATCGACAAGAACGGATCGAGAATATCCTCCAGTTCTGCAAAAGCTGAGACAACGAGGATATTCAACACCTCTGGGTCCAATAGTTCATGCAGTTTCTCCTTTGCCAAACCAAGACCTGTTACCCATGATTCCAACCGCTCAGCTACACGGTCAAGACCGCAAACGGCAACATCAAACAACTCCTTTGTGATCTACAAGGACAAGCCAAGAGCCTCAAATAACTCTTCTACATCCAGTATTTCTATCACATCCAATACCTCGACAGCATCCAATCATTCCTTTGTCAAACCCAGACCAGGCCTCCAGAACTCCAACCTCCATGCTACACTGTCAAGATCGCTCACAACAAAAAACCCTGGTAACTCCTTCACATCCATGTCCTCTACTACAAACCTTCCCAATCCTTCCTTCACTAGACCCAAACCAGTTACCACCAGCGGTGATTCTAACCTCTCTGTTTCACAGACACCAAACGGCTCTGCATCCAATCTTTCATTTGCCAGGCCCAGACCTGTCATCCATAACCCTAACCCATCGACTTCACGTTCAAGTCTGCACGCAGAGACGCCAAACTCATCTTTCATGATCCACAAGTACTCCTCTTGCCTCTCCTCTGTCTCTCGTCCTTCTGTCGGTGGATCGTCCTCCATCCTCTCTTCGTCCGTTAACCGGTCCTCGTTCCTGCCGAACCGCAGCACCAAGATCACGGCCCCGCTGTGTGACTGTGGGCGGCGAGCCAAGCGTCTAACGGTGTGTAACGGCGGTCCGAACCAAGGCCGAGCGTTCTACTGCTGCGCGGTGCGTAAACACGGCCCTGGGGGGACCAGGAAGGGATGTGAGTTATTTAAGTGGGAGTCTGCTCTCCTCCAGGCTAAATCACCAGCCTCCGCTGCCGCCTCAATCGCTCTGTGTTTTGGTCTCAACTCCAGTGTTGTTCGTCCCCCTGTCATCATCTAGGATGAGATATCAATTAGCTTGAGGTCATAGGGAGACTCTCAATAGCATTTCCTTCTCATCCAATGGTTTGTGAGGCGGCGAGGAGAGGACACGAGGAATCAAGGAAATGCAATTGAGATTCTCCTCACAAAGGTCTCATATTTTAAACTGTACTTTATGAAAATATGTATGATGCGTGTTTTGAGTATATGATTTATGTCCACATACTAAATCTGGTGCATTCATTGACCAATATCCTGTACAGTTTCTAAATAGAATTGATCCTCATAATGTGAGATGACATGACGTCATGATGAAATGTAAAATACTTTTTAGGTCGGTATAGTCATAATAAAATATGTCATGAATTTTATTACATGGGTTCTATTGTTGTAAATATAACAGTTGAGGTCGGACCAAAATGGAAATTATAAATGTTTTGTGTTCTGACATGAGGTTGGAATTGCACATATTGCAAATTGTCCCTCTTGGTGCCCTGTACTAGAGCCACCAATATTTTACATGCGCAAAAATAGTGGAATCGGCGGTAAGCCTTCAAAATGAACTGTGAATAATGAGTGAGAAAGTTAGTGGGTCAAAGATCATACCGCTCAAGACATGCTAGCCTCTCCTGTTATTGTAATGGTGAGAGGTTAGCATGTCTTGGGGGTATGATATTAAATGCTAAACTCCCCTGTTATTGTAATGGTGAGAGGTTAGCATGTCTTGGGGGTATAATATATAATGCTCACCTCCCCTGTTATTGTAATGGTGAGAGGTTAGCATGTCTTGGGGGTATGATATTAAATGCTAACCTCCCCTGTTATTGTAATGGTGAGAGGTTAGCATGTCTTGGAGGTATGATATATATAATGCTAACCTCCCCTGTTATTGGTAATGGTGAGAGGTTAGCATGTCTTGGGGGTATGATCAATAATGCTAACCTCCCCTGTTATTGTAATGGTGAGAGGTTAGCATGTCTTGGGGGTATGATATATAATGCTAACCTCCCCTGTTATTGGTAATGGTGAGAGGTTAGCATGTCTTGGGGGTATGATATATAATGCTAACCTCCCCTGTTATTGTAATGGTGAGAGGTTAGCATGTCTTGGGGGTATGATATATAATGCTAACCTCCCCTGTTATTGGTAATGGTGAGAGGTTAGCATGTCTTGGGGGTATGATATATAATGCTAACCTCCCCTGTTATTGGTAATGGTGAGAGGTTAGCATGTCTTTGGGGGTATGATCTTTGACCCCCTAACTTTCTAACTCATCTTTATTCACAATTCATTCAGGATTATCCGTAATCATGGTAGCATCCACATTAATGTGAAAGTGTTTATTTTTTTAACTCCAAAATGACACACTACGTAATTTACCATTTAATGTCTATTTTTATAACATAATCTGAAACACAAAAATGCATATGGAATATGATCTACATTTGTCAAGGTGATATAATCATTGCGTGCTAGGAATGTGGGACCAAATACTAAACTTCTGACTACGGTATAAGAATCTTTAGGGGTGTCAATTTGTTGTTGTATTACTTGTTAAACACAATCTTTCTCTGAGCGATTGTATAAAATAATAGAAGTTACCCGTTTTTAATTTTTTTTTGCATACAATATATCTGTGTTTGAATTATTTTATACAGTCATTATTGCTCATCTTTATTAAGGGTGTCAATTTCACACCCCACTGTGTATATAGTGTTACTTAATGGTGGACTGAGGTCTATAAGCCTAGAAACACTTTCTACTTCAACTACTCCATTGGTCCCAATGCAATAGACTATATGCCTATAAATTACACATTGGCTTATAGAGAAGAAATGATTCCATCTGCCTTAGTAAAAGTGTGGTTGGAATTACTTAGTAGGGTCTGTAGAATCAATGTACGGGTGACTCAGTTGGTAGAGCGTGGTGCTTTCAACGCCAGGGTTGTGGGTTCGATTCCCACAGGGGACCAGTAGCCTATGGATATGTATGCACTCACTACCCTAAGTCTCTCTGAATAAGAGCATCTCCTAAATGACTCACTACCCTAAGTCTCTCTGAATAAGAGCGTCTCCTAAATGACTCACTACCCTAAGTCTCTCTGAATAAGAGCATCTCCTAAATGACTCACTACCGTAAGTCTCTCTGAATAAGAGCATCTCCTAAATGACTCACTACCGTAAGTCTCTCTGAATAAGAGCATCTCCTAAATGACTAACATGTAAATGATACATGGTCTATGCCTACAGTGTATTGCATTGGAACCAAGTGGGTGGAGTAGAAAGTGCTGCTGGGTATTTAGACCACAGTCCCACAAGAAATAACACCATATACAGATTCTACAGTAATCCCAACCCTAGCTTTACTTCCACACACACAATTGTTTTTTCTCCCTCTATAAACCAATTTGTAATGTTATAGGCCTACAATGTATTCCAGTGGGTTGGGTAGAAAGTGCTGCTGGGTATTTAGACCACAGTCCCATAAGAAATAACACATTGTATAGATTCTACAGACCCTATACAGTAATCGCCATAGATTCTACAGACCCTATACAGTAATCGCCATAGATTCTACAGACCCTATACAGTAATCGTCATGGATTCTACAGACCCTATACAGTAATCACCACAGATTCTACAGACCCTATACAGTAATCGCCATGGATTCTACAGACCCTATACAGTAATCACCATAGATTCTACAGACCCTATACAGTAATCGTCATGGATTCTACAGACCCTATACAGTAATCGTCATGGATTCTACAGACCCTATACAGTAATCACCATGGATTCTACAGACCCTATACAGTAATCACCATGGATTCTACAGACCCTATACAGTAATCGTCATGGATTCTACAGACCCTATACAGTAATCACCATGGATTCTACAGACCCTATACAGTAATCGCCATGGATTCTACAGACCCTACAGAGTATTCCCAACCCCACATTTATCTCGGCACATAGAATAATTTTTTTTTCTTCTCTACAGCCCAAAATTGTGAATATACCAATCTGAACATTGTATTTTTCGATAGGGGTCTTAAAACCTGTTATGGACAGGAGCTCCGCTAGCGGAACCCCTCGCCAACAGCCAATGTAATAGCAGGGAAATACAAAACAGCAAAAATCTCATCATTCAATTTTCTCAAACATACAACTATTATACACCATTTTAAAGAGAATCTTCTCGTTAATCCAACCACATTGTCCGATTTCAAAAAGGCTTTACGGCGAAAGCATAACCGTAGATTATGTTAGGACATCAACTTCACAAGAAAAACCACAGCCATTTTCCAAGCAAGGAGAGGCATCACAAAAAACAGAAATACAGCTACAATTAATCACTAACCTTTGATGATCTTCATCAGATGACACTCCCAGGACTCAATGTTACACAATACATGTATGTTTTGTTCGATAAAGTTCATATTTATATTAAAAAAAAATAATTTTACATTGGCGCGTGATGTTCAGAAAATGTATTGCCTCCCAAAACTTCCGGTGAATGTGCACATCAATTTACAAAAATACTCATCATAAACGTTGATAAACTTTACAACAGTTATTGAAAGAATTATAGATACACTTCTCCTTAATGCAACCGCTGTGTCAGATTTTAAAATAGCTTTATGGCAAAAGCACATTGTTCAATATTCTGAGTACAGAGCTCAGCCATCAAAGCAAGCTATACAGTTACCCGCCAAGTTCTGGAGTCAACTAAACTCAAAAATAGTATTATAAATCTTCACTTACCTTTGCTGATCTTTGTTGGAATGCACTCCCAGGACTCCCACAAGAAATGTTATTTTTGTTTGAAAAACTCCATATTTATGTCCAAATACCTCCTTTTGTTCGCGCGTTCAGATCACTATCCAAAGGCAAAATGCGCGGGCGTAAAACCAGAGACAAAAAGTCAAAATGTTCCATTACCGTTCGTAGAAACATGTCAAACGATGTTTACAATCAATCCTTAGGGTATTTTTAACATAAATATTCGATAATATTCCAACCGGACAATAGCGTATTCATTACAGAGGAAAAAGAAGGAGCGGCACGCCTGCGTACTCGAGCAGTAAACAACTCGCTGATTCCAGGCAGTCCACTGGTTGACTGGGCTCTTATTCTCTGCCCAGTAACAGTAGAAGCATAAAACAAGGTTCTAAAGGCTGTTGACATCTAGTGGGAGCCTTAGGAAGTGCAATATGACCCCACAGACACTGTACTTTGGAAAGGGATTAGATAGAAAAACTACAACCCTCAGATTTCCCACTTCCTGGTTGGATTTTTCTCTGGTTTTTGCCTGCCATATGAGTTATGTTATACTCACAGACATCATTCAAACCGTTTTAGAAACTTCAGAGTGTTTTCTATCCAAATACTAATAATATGCAAATATTTGACTCTGGGCCCGAGTAGCAGGTAGTTTACTCTGGGCACGCTTTTCATCCGAACGTGAAAATACTGCCCCCTATCCCTAACAGGTTTTAAATGGTTTTTGAAGCATGTTTGTAATTGTTTCCATAAAGTACTCCTTGCGTTTGCTTATAAATCACAATAAAAATTGACATAGATTAAAATGTACTATTTTAATGTTTTTGAATGAATTCTACACATTGCAGTGTTTTGAAATGCGGGCTTTTATTTTGAATACTAGTCAGAATAGCGTTTTTGAGCGCTAAAGAAGACCATTATGATAGCCTTCATTTAGGCCTTAAAATATACTGTTTGGTTTGTTGTTGAACACAGCATCATTTGTCCTTGTCTTTAACTTGTCTCGAATTGTCCCTTATCCCGTCTTTCACATCATTTACTAAAGAATCCCGAAGTCTTCCGGCTCTTCTCCCCACCTCCCCGACGTTTTTAGGCAGTCCCGAAGCCTCATGTCGTATCTGGCGAACTGTTTTGAACTTCATCAGTTTGGTTGTCGCATCTTTTCCGGCAATTCTTGCCTTCATCCAGGCATAAGCGGTGAGCTGTGCGGCCCGTCGTATAGGTCGCAACTCGGCCAGTTTTTCCACCACTTGCGCTTTGTTGAGCAGAGCGGATAGAAGACGACTCAACACCATGTTACAACGATCTGTTCGGGAACAATACAATAACCTGACTTTATAATGTATGCAATCGGTAGGTATAGAGGAATGTGAAATGAGGATACCTGTAAATGCAAGCTACCTTAGCTGTCCCGTTCTGGACTCTGCATTGCTTCTTCTTCGATAGCCCATCCATATGGAATGTGAAAGGTTTTTTAGGTCCGTGTCGCCATCTTGTGTCACGGAGGTCCTGAAACATTTCTGAAAAACTCAAAAGGGTCGTTCCACTAATTCGGTGCCTTTTTGAGATGTGGAGATAAAAACCTTGTATTTCACCTAATTTTAACATTGCCAAAAAGAGCACACGTTCAACTTTAAAAAAAAACCCACATCCCATCTCGAGGTTAAATAAAAAATACCTAATATTTCATCTTAATTCAGACATAAATCCCCCTGTGACAGGGGAAATGGAAGCTTGAGTAACCGGGTAGAAGTGTTACGCTCGACCCACTCAGTTTCCACCTCAAAACACCAGAAAATGCCCCAAAAGTGCAGAACCAGCTCACCTTCTTTTACACTATGATTTGACTATTACGTAGACGTTCAATGTTTGTTTTTCTTTTTTATATTTATTTTATTAAGGAATAGTTTCTCCATATTAAGACTAGAGTTCAGTTCACGTAACACGGTTGACCTTAACACAAGGGACAGATTATTTTTCTTTACCTTTAAAATGAATGAATAATAAAAATCAGAAATGACTGTCAAAGTGTTTTCTATCCTAATACTAATAATATGCAGACCCTATACAGTAGGGTCTCCCCAATTATCTTGTAGTTGGACACTGTCCAGTAACTTTGACATACTCACTGTGTCTACTGATCTACAGTTTGGCTCAAAAAGTATTTGGACAGACACATGTTTTGTTGTTGTTTTGGTTCTGTACTCCAGCACGTTGGATTTGAAATTATAGTGCGTGATGATATAGTGAACGCAAAAATGTACTTTTTCGATTAAGTTTTCATGTATCGAATAAAAATTTAAAGTTCAGCGTGTTTCCATCGTATTATCAACTCTACCGAAAGTTTAGTCACAAACTGTTGTGTTAAATAGCAAATGTAACTAATCTGGTCTTGGTACGTGCGCTCTCGCCATCAACTCGCAGATAAGGGGCGGATAGGCTGTGCGGGTAGGCTAGTCTATGGGATAAGATTATTATGGATAAGAGAATATTTTTATTTGTCAAACAGCAGTCACTCATGTCACCAGAATAAGACACTTTGATATTTCTTGTAAAGGAGCATCAAGATCACCGTGCACTTTCAGCACCTTGTGAAGTAAATTATTTATTTAATCTGTAGCCTAATAAACTGCATGGTTTCCCGACGAGTCGTAGTGTGAGGACCATACACCCATATCATCGAGTGACTTCCAACTTTACTTCGATATGATGGTTATTATATCAATATGTCAATAAAGGCGTTTCCACCGTCTCTCGCTAATTCAGTTTTACCGACACAAAAATATCCCACCATGTCGAACTAACACATTCTGTTGGCATTTATAAAATTGTACCGAAACGTAATGTTTTTAATTTGTACGGTACGATTTTACTCGCATAAAAACTATGGATGTTAACGTGGTTGAGAGACAATGGGAAGAATTGGAATTAATGTTAACTTCGTGAATTGACTGAATTGAAAATGAATTTACCCCAATTTAGGACCAAGCTCATGAAAAGGGACAACCTGAGAAAAGGACCAGCCGAAAGACATGGAGGTAGGGTTGCCAACTGTCCCGTATTGTCCGGGATGTCCCTTATATTGGGCTAAATTGGTTTGTCCCATACGGGACCTCCTTGTCCCGTATATTCATCCAATCACAGTAAAGCGTAAACTCGCAAATTCCTGCAAAGCAATTTCTGTTATTGTTCGGTCGGTTTTGTTAGGTCGCGTCAATTCGAATCTCGTATCAGAACAAAATAGTCTGCACATAGTAACTTCTGATTTCTTTGTACTTTAATTAATGCAAACACTTGAATGGTAAATATGTGGCTCGTATATACGGGATCTCTGTAACACCTCGCAGGGCAGACAGAGAACTGGTATGACATCACAAGTTCTTCCTTAAATACTTCTTGACAGACGTAGTTCCCTCTCCATGAGGGCCTGTCATAGTAGAGGCTAGAATATGGTTTAGACTTATTCCAGCCTATCGTTGGCGTGCAGGTTGGTCCCAACCTCTAGACGCACTCCTGTTTCCTGGCGTTGTTGTTGTCTCTGGCGGATGTCTCATCTTGTGACTGCACAATGCACAGTTCTCTAAAACCCTTACACCCCCCTGCATATCCTGTTATTGCTATTATTCTACAGAAAAGCTCTTGCAAAACCCTGTTTTAAAGCATCAGTATTCTGTCCACATGACCCACCATCACATGAGCCACTTCCTCTATCATATAGCAGTACTCAATTATCTATAGTTTATATACTCATTATTATAGCATCTGTGTTATATTATATTGATTATGCAAACAATTTGTTATATTATATAGGATATGCACACAAATAGTTGGTCCTAACAGTTTGGCATATCAAGGAAATATGGATAAACCTGCAGAAAAAAGACCTGCAGCTACAACAAACAATGTGAAGCAAAAAAGACCGTGCAGCTACAACAAACAATGTGAAGCAAAAAAGACGTGGGTTAAGCCCGTCAGTGGTGACTCGACGAAAGCTTTCTGTACTTTATGCGTTGGGAATTCTCAATTGGCCATGGAGAGGAGAATGTCCTAACTCAGCATGCATCCACAGAAATGCACAAGGCCACGCGAGCTAAAGGTGCTAGTAATATCTGTGCATTCTTCTTGACGTCTACTGCGGAAACACCTCTCCGTTTACCAGTTATTGAGCAGTGCCAACAATCGCATTCTGAAAGCTAATTGCCCAGCTCACATAGCTCATAATGCCTGCAAGCACGCCTGCGATCAGCTGTCAGTGGATATTGAGACAATTGTTTTACAGATCTACAGCCACTTATCAGTATCTGCTTCCCGAAGAGAGGAACTGCGTGCATGTTTTGCCTTTGTTGACATTGAGTGGCGTGAAATTCTGCGACATGTTTGCACACGATGGCTCTGTCTTGATCCATCTGTCGATCGTCTCCTGCAAAGCTGGCCAGCTCTTACTTCGTACTTCAGGTCCCTTGGGGAGACTTGTCCTGAGGCACTGAAGAGTATTTTTGAGTATGAAGCTGCTGAGATTTATCTGTGCTTTTTCCACAACGTGGGTGTGTTTTTGACCAACTCGTAAAAAAGCGGGAGGAAACAGATGTTTACGAGGAAGTCCAAAAGTTCAAAATGAAGATGCTTCAGCTGAAACAGGACCGTTTGTTTTGGATACCAGACCAAGCAGCTGATGGACAAACAATTGTCAGCACAAATGTCCAAGTAGCAACAGGACTTAAGTTCTATGACACTGTCATTACATACATTGACAAGTGGTTTGATTTCTCACCAGAAAATGTAATGGTGAAACTGATGTGCCTCTATGAGGAGCTCTCCTTCACTGACCTGGAGCAGGTGGTGGTTGCCCTCAAAATGACAGACAGTCAGTATGGACCAACTCTATGAAAAGTTTTGTGCTAGCCTGGAGGAAATACAGAAAGCCAGACAGGATACCACAAAATCCGCCAGTGAGAAGTGGGTGGCAATTTTCCAAGACCTAGGGAAAGCCAACTTGTTCAACATGTTCAGGATTGTCTCGTTTGTCCTCAGTGAGAGGCTCAAATGCCTTTGTAGAGCAGATTTTCTGTCTGATGACCATTAAATGGTCAGACTCAAGAAACAGATGCAGCACAGAGCTGATCAAAAATGAACTTCAGATATCTGTGAACTGTGATTGGTCATGTAATGACTTCTCTCTGGCTATGCAAGAGGAGAAAGGACTGCTTGAATCAGTCAAGAGCAGCAAAAAATATGTAGACTTGGTGAGTGACTCATGCCCCTCTTTTGCATTTGAAAAGTATTTTTTTTTCTGTAAAGGTCCAAATTGTGATTTCATTTATCATTTATTTTGAGGTTTATTCACATTTGTTTACATAATGATACAGTTTTAGTAAAGTTATAGACTAAATGGAATATAGTGTAACGGCGGATATCGACTCTGCCGCTCGAGAAGGCTTTTGCTGCACAGTCGATAGCTCGCTGGACTTCGGGCTAGAAGGTCGAGGGTTCGAGACCTGCTCCCTGCTGTTTCATTACAATACAAATGTTTTGCCTTTCCAATTGGAATAAGAATATGAATATACACTGTATATTCATTGACACAACACTGTGACGACCCTCCCACTCTGTCTGCCGATTTCTTTCTCTTGTTTTCCTTAATAGGATGTCGGTGGGCGGAGCTGGGAGGGTTGTCAGCGAAATGGGACACCAGGGCTCAGGTGTGTCCCAGGATATATACACCTCTTCCCCATTCACTGAGGAGACTCTCTCCATGCAGACACAGACAGATTTTGGTTGTGGCATTTTTGTGGCTGTTTGGTTTGTTTGCGTTGGCACCTTTCAACACCCCTCATTATCACATGTATACATGCGACCACTCACTTACACATACACCATTGTTAATTGTATTTACTTCAGTTAATAAATCCATTTTGTTATTCTCTATCTCCACGTTGTCTCCCTTTTTGTTACAGGCTTCGAGCCGGTTCGTGACAACACCTACCCATACCACCGTGCACTGGCACGCGACCTTTTGTCCCTTATTTGATAGTGAGAAAGTTGACAACCATAAAATGGAGGAGAGGAGCTCAAGAGGACCAGACGAAACACACAGAGGAGAGGAGCTCAAGAAAAGAGGAGAAACCAGTAAAGGAGAAGAGGACAACCAAACAAGGGGAGAAAACAGTGAAAACAGAATATGGGTGGGAGGGGGAAACGGAGATTTGTGAGGGCAGTCGGTAGATAAAGCTGCAGAAACAGACAGAGAAGAAGACAATGAGGAAGAAAAGAAAACCGTGTGAAGAGAATGACGACTGAGAATCGTGTTTTCACGACATACCCACCTCTGAGTGGTGTAAACACAATGGTTCTCTGACACTACATACCCCACACAACAACAACCAGTAGACATCATATTTGTTGTTAGCCAAATGGAAAATGAAACTGTTTTCAAATGTCTTGCACATTGGTCAGTCGGTGCATTACTAGTGTGTAATATGGATTAGTTGAGAAGCTCCCGTACAGTTTGAATAGCGTGCCTTCTTTTGGTTTTAGCTAGTAACAGTATGCCGCACTCATGAAGAATGAATGTGGCTTTGGCCACATCACATCCAAGGCTAACGTAAGTCTATTCCGTTTTTAAAAACCCTCTTGTAGTTAAAGCAGAACTAGGAACCACGCTACTGTAGATGCACCCAATGAGGCCACAGAAGAAGAGAACCATGTGACCAGAAAACAAACGAAAAGGAGGAACAGAAAAGAAGTGGATTAAAAGCAATGGTTCTGAAACTAAACGAGGACTGCGAAACAGAACGTTGTTTTGAGAGCTTCTACCCAGTCCTATCTATCCAAGAGGACAGCGAAACAGAACGTTGTTTTGAGAGCTTCTACCCAGTCCTATCTATCCAAGAGGACAGCGAAACAGAACGTTGTTTTGAGAGCTTCTACCCAGTCCTATCTATCCAAGAGGACAGCGAAACAGAACGTTGTTTTGAGAGCTTCTACCCAGTCCTATCTATCCAAGAGGACAGCGAAACAGAACGTTGCTTTGAGAGCTTCTACCCAGTCCTATCTATCCAAGAGGACTGCGAAACAGAACGTTGTTTTGAGAGCTTCTACCCAGTCCTATCTATCCAAGAGGACAGCGAAACAGAACGTTGTTTTGAGAGCTTCTACCCAGTCCTATCTATCCAAGAGGACAGCGAAACAGAACGTTGTTTTGAGAGCTTCTACCCAGTCCTATCTATCTTCACCAAAGTATCTTATTAAAGGTGCAATCTGTGATATAGTAAATGCAGTTTAATGGTCACTGTAGTTAAAGGTTCAATGCATTAAAAAAGTGATTTTCCTGTGTTTTATGTTTCCACACTATGAGGTTGGAATAATACTGTGAAATTGTGAAAATGATGATAATGCCCTTTTAGTGTAAGAGCTGTTTTGGTGGGATGGAGTTTTGCCCTAGCTACCATGACAAAGAACAAAGCCGGCGCGAGTACCGTTGAGGACAGTGGAGTCTATCGCACGTGAAGGATCTTTTAAACAAAGAAAAATAGTTATACAAGCAGTTGTTACAACAACAACAAAATAGCTTCAAGTGTTTTGTCCAAATACTGGTGGATTCAACTAATAAAAGAATGAACGACCTGACTAGAGAGGTCCAGGACCTGACCAGAGAGGACCAGGACCTGACCAGAGAGGTCCAGGACCTGACCAGAGAG
This sequence comes from Salmo trutta, assembly GCF_901001165.1. Classification (NCBI taxonomy): domain Eukaryota; kingdom Metazoa; phylum Chordata; class Actinopteri; order Salmoniformes; family Salmonidae; genus Salmo; species Salmo trutta. The sequence goes on from NC_042994.1 coordinate 29,258,824, forward strand.
GACCAGGACCTGACCAGAGAGGTCCAGGACCTGACCAGAGAGGTCCAGGACCTGACCAGAGAGGTCCAGGACCTGACCAGAGAGGTCCAGGACCTGACCAGAGAGGTCCAGGACCTGACCAGAGAGGACCAGGACCTGACCAGAGAGGTCCAGGACCTGACCAGAGAGGTCCAGGACCTGACCAGAGAGGTCCAGGACCTGACCAGAGAGGTCCAGGACCTGACCAGAGAGGTCCAGGACCTGACTAGAGAGGTCCAGGACCTGACCAGAAAGGTCCAGGACCTGACCAGAGAGGTCCAGGACCTGACCAGAGAGGACCAGGACCTGACCAGAGAGGTCCAGGACCTGACCAGAGAGGTCCAAGACCTGACCAGAGAGGTCCAGGACCTGACCAGAAAGGTCCAGGACCTGACCAGAGAGGTCCAGGACCTGACCAGAGAGGACCAGGACCTGACCAGAGAGGTCCAGGACCTGACCAGAGAGGTCCAGGACCTGACTAGAGAGGACCAGGACCTGACCAGAGAGGTCCAGGACCTGACCAGAGAGGACCAGGACCTGACCAGAGAGGTCCAGGACCTGACCAGAGAGGTCCAGGACCTGACTAGAGAGGACCAGGACCTGACCAGAGAGGTCCAGGACCTGACCAGAAAGGTCCAGGACCTGACTAGAGAGGACCAGGACCTGACTAGAGAGGACCAGGACCTGACTAGAGAGGTCCAGGACCTGACCAGAGAGGACCAGGACCTGACCAGAGAGGTCCAGGACCTGACCAGAAAGGTCCAGGACCTGACTAGAGAGGACCAGGACCTGACTAGAGAGGACCAGGACCTGACTAGAGAGGACCAGGACCTGACCAGAGAGGTCCAGGACCTGACCAGAGAGGACCAGGACCTGACCAGAGAGGACCAGGACCTGACTAGAGAGGACCAGGACCTGACCAGAGAGGAGAGAGGACCAGGACCTGACCAGAGAGGACCAGAGTGGTCCAGGACCTGACCAGAGAGGACCAGGACCTGACCAGAGAGGTCCAGGACCTGACCAGAGAGGACCAGGACCTGACCAGAGAGGTCCAGGACCTGACCAGAGAGGACCAGGACCTGACCAGAGAGGACCAGGACCTGACCAGAGAGGTCCAGGACCTGAAGAGCTGTTCTTGTCTATTAATGTTCTGTATTATGTCACGTTTCATAGGGATCCTAATAAAATACCAAATAACCTGACTGGTGACATCACCGGAAGGTAAATTAGTTAATAGACCAATAAGAGAGTTCCAAACTTCTCTGCCAATAACAGCTAGTTTTCCATTTTCACCTCCCCACTAAGGCCACTCCAAGACAGTCCTAGCAACATTCTAGCTTGAGAAATTGCTCTTTAATGAGAAGCAATTTTTGACAATTTGAATTGAGAACAATCACAGTAAGGTACTCATTTGTTACCCAGAAAATGATTTGTTTATTAAGATAGAAATCATTGTGGCTTTATCATGTTAAATCAGCCTGTGTCTCACTAGGTGACATACGTAACTGCCAAAATAAAGGAAACACCAACATAGTGTCTTATTGTTGGTGTTGGGTCACAACGAGCCAGAACTTCTTCAATGCACCTTGGCATAGATTATACAAGTGTCTGAAACTCTATTGGAGGGATGTGACACCATTCTTCCATGAGAAAATCCATAATTTGTTATTTTGTTGATGGTGGTGAAAACACTGGCCCCGCTCCAGAATCTCCCATAAGTGTTCAATTGGGTTGAGATCTGGTGACTGAGACGGCCATGACATATGGTTTACATCGTTTTCATGCTCATCAAACTATTCAGTGACCACTCATGGCTAGTGGATAGGAGCAAGGTCATCCTATGAGAGTATAGCCATGGTAGCCAAAATAATTACATTTAATAATTGCCAGCCCAGCATTTATATACAGTACATGACCCTTAGCATGATGGGATGTTAATTGCTTAATTAACTCAGAAACCACACCTGTGTGGATGCATCTGCTTTCAATATCATTTGTATCCCTCATTTACTCACGTGTTTCCATTATTTTGGCAGTTACCTGTAACAACCAATACCTTAAGAATGATTCCAGAATAATCATTTCTGTACAATGGATGTAAATTCAGAAACTGTTGTCGATAACTTTTCACTAAGACAGATCGGGGAGAGGCCAAAATGATTCATTTTGACATGTTTTTAACCGTTCATTACAGGGCATCGTAGAACAAATTGTAACATACAAAATGGAAAGATGACAAAATTGAGGATAATGCATGGGTTGCTGTTATGTTTATTACAATTCTTCTAGACATATAGTTGCAGTTTTGTAAAGGATATATACAATTGGCTGTTTTACAAAGCTAAGAAGTTTGTAATTAAAAAAATTAACATTTTTCAACATATTAGATTATTTCATTCAATAGGGAGAACTCAAAATGAACTCATTCAATAGGGAGAACTCAAAAGTAACTCATTCAATAGGGAGAATTCAAAAGTAACTCATTCAATAGGGAGAACTCAAAATTAACTCATTCAATAGGGAGAACACAAAATTAACTCATCCAATAGGGAGAACACAAAATTAACTCATTCAATAAGGAGAATTCAAAAGTAACTCATTCAATAGGGAGAATTCAAAATGAACTCAAAAGAAGCAGTTTATTTTGTGTGGAAAAAGTAGAAGGGTTTTAGTCTGTTGATAAGAACCACCCAACAGGAATGCTATCTAATTTACCCGACAATACATCTGGTAGTGTATATCACAAATCAAAATGACTAGTGCTCTTTTCAGAGTTGGCTGAATTATGAGTTTACTGGCACAAGCCCCAGTATTCAGACTTCTACACATGTGCTTGAAACTGGGCGCAGTGCATCATCCTCCCCAAAATTCACCCAATGGAACATCTGCCCACTGAGAGATCTGTTACAATAGCATTTTATCAGCATTTCAGTCTTCAGCGATTCCTCGAATCAGACAATATTTATCTCCTCTCAGAAAGTTCTGGATCGTTTGCAATAAGACAGCCATGGACAATTGTGCAAGACAAAGAAATGAAACCATTCATGTCGTACTTAATAGGCCTTATTATGCGACGGGTGGAATAAGGTCTATTGCATTTGGAAACATCCTCATTGACATTGGTCTAATAGGCTAATTGATAACCTCATCAAAATAGTAAGTTGAAGTCTCCATTCCAAACCGTCTTGGAATGCACCTGCGGTACTTCCCATGGGCGTGCTTAATGCTGCCTTCAAGACAAACGGGAAACTGGGAGCAACGAGTTGAGTACATTCACATGCTTTGAACCAATTTAGAAATCGCCGATTGGCTGATGGCAAAGCTGTGTCAACCATACACAAAGTACAGCAACCTGCTCACTAACAACTTGTTTTCAAAAAAACATATTCATAGATTTTTAAATTTTTTTTTATAAATAATGTTTTGTGTGTGCATTTAACTGCCAAAAATGCTGTTATCAAGGTCATTTCCTAATTAAATTTCTTTGTCTGTGATGTCAGAGTTCAGCATGTGGCAGAAGTCGGAAGCTCAGAGATGACAGACCAGTTTCCCACTAGTAATTACCAGTTGGAGAGACGTTCAAGTGGATTCTTTTTCACAGTCGGATTGCTGGTATTCCCAAATTTACCAGATGTTATGAACTCAGGGTAAGACGGAATTATAACACGTCTGAATACTGACAGACACAATAAGAACTCTTTATCTTAACTCTTGAGCCGAAAGGCAACTAGGAACACAGAGCTTGATGTTGCCTCAAATCGCCTTCTGTTCTAAAGCCCTTCCCACAAAGCGGACATTTAAAAGGCCTCTCCCCCTGTGTGACACATCATGTGCAGTTTTAGATGCTTATTAGTGGTAAGCGTACTTGACAAAGAGTACACGCAAATGGCCGCTCTCCCGTATGAATCAGTCGATGTTGTGTCAGGGTACCCTTACGCTTAAAGGTTTTCCACCAATCCGTGCAAGAGTATGCGTCACTCCGCTCGTCTGTGTGCACACGCTCGTGTGATTCCATATGCACTCTGCGATGGGAAATCCTTGCCACACGTATCACATAGATAAGGCCCTGTAACTATGACAACGAATATGAAACTTTAATTGATTATGTCCAGCAAACATTTTGCCACAAAAGCTACAGGAGAACCCATCTCCTGTGTGACATACCATGTGGGATTTCAGTTTCTTTTCGCTTGTGAACTGTTGCAGACAATCGGGGCAAGTGAAGACCGGCGTGTCTTTTTGTGGGAACGATTACGGTGGTAAGATTACGGCGCATGGCCCACAGCCTGATTTGTTGGCCAGGTGAAACTTTAAATCCCTGTTGCGACCAAAGCACCTTGAACATATGGGACACTTAATGGCCCCCTCACCGTGACGTCTCAGATGCAAAATCAGGGATTGTTTCCTACGAAAACTCTTGGAGCACACATGACATGTTCTAGAATCTAAATTCACACCAGGGGCAGAGTGGGGGAAAGCGTCGCAGGTTGTTGGGTTCTGGGATTCAGTACTGTGGGGAGGGGAGTCTCTATCCCGTTCCCCCTTGAAGGCTGAGATGTGCTTCCACCTGCTGGGTTCAACCTCCCTTAGGGGTTGGCTTGCATTGACTTCCTCATTAAAGTCTTGCTGTGTCTGAATGTCCCTCTCGTCACACTGGTTGGCTCTTCGGGGTCTAGACCGGCTTCCTGTAAGAGCAGTTCGCTGATCGAAAAAGCACCTTACAAATAAGTTTGATTGATTGACTGATGGTTTAGCTGGTGTTGCTGAGAGTAATTTGAGAAGTCAACGTCTGGTGCTGCTGGACTGTGGGATCTCCATCTCCTTTTCCCCTGTATTTAGTGGCCAGGCTGTCTGGTGTCTTTTAAGGTTCACTTCCTGACTTGTCATTTCCTGCTGCTGCTGCCTATATTGAGAAGTCCTTGTCCTGCACCCGGGACACTTTCTGGAATCTGGAATGTTTTGACCGGAACACTCGTCTGAGTGTTTCTCCCGATCAGATGTGCTTTGGAAACTCTCCCCACATTTGAAGCACAGATGAGGAAGTACACCATGTTGAAATCTCAGATGTCTTCTCAGGTCATCTCCGTTATCAAAAGCTTCTTTACACAAAAGGCATTTTCTGTAATGATTAGCTAGCTGAAAGGGCAGAGCATTGGAGGTGGTTGGGTTTTGGGGTGTTGTGTTTGAGGGCTGAGGTATCTCTGTTGCATTCTCTACTGCTGCTAAAAGCGCGCTGGCCTCTGGAAGAGCCTTCCTCTGAAGTTGCTGTGGGTTCACGTCCTCATGCTCGTTTGCCTCAGAGAGATCAAAGGTGTCCCCGCACAGAGAGCAGAGAGACGTTTCTTTGTCTTCAAGCACACTTTTTTATGTTTCTTCAAAGTGGAGTTCTCAAAAACCTCCCCACAGTTGAGGCACAGGAGCTTCCCATGTGTGTATCTCATGTGCTTTTCCATGTGGGACGCCTTACTGAAGGTCCTGTCACACAGGAGCATTTGGTGACTTTGGAAGTCTGTCTTGGTTTTACCATGTTGGATTTTCATGTGCCTTCTCTGGGGTAAAGTGTCGTGGGGCTGGGATATCTCTGTGCAATCCTCCGTAGATGTCGCAGACGTGTTATCCTCTTCTGGTTGAATTGCCACCTCACACCATTCTGACGATGTTTCTGTAAGTCCTCATGGTGTTCAACGTCTTGTCCTACACATGGTGTACTGGTAAGGCCTCTGCTCAGTGTGAGATGTTATGTGTGCTGTCAAATCCTTTGCTTCCCTGAAAGTTTCCCCACACAAGGAGCATATTTTGACACGCATGCTTCTTTTAGGCTGCCCCTTAGTATGGCATGGGCCAGGGACCAGAGAATATTGAGGTTGGCTATCTGAGGGCTCTACGTCGACATTTCCCCTCACTACTTTTGTGATATGACCCGTCCTTCTCTCTGTCCTTGGGTTTCCACATTGTCAATCTGAAGCCTCTCTGCTTCGGCGTTGGAAAAACCTCTGACACAGGTGACAGCATATCAGTAATGTCAAGTCTGTGCAGCAGCACCGTGGGCTCAAGGAGCCGACAGGACGTAGACAAATTAGAAACGTCCTGCACTTCCTTTTCGAAGCGGCGAGCTCCTGGTTGGATTTTCGGCCCACACTGTCAGCACGAAGGTGAAGACTAAAGCATGATCCATTTTCACTCTCTTTGTCAAGAGTTCTTTTGTTTACCACACTCTACCTCTCCATTCAAAGGCAAAATGTCGACATTTGCAGTGTGGTCTAAATTCATCCCTCGTGACTCTCCCTGTAATCCAGCGAAGGTGTCATTTCTGACTCAAAGTAATATGATGCAGGGCTTTGAAATGGTCATAAATGTCTGTATGGGTTCTGATTGGATCTCTGGGTCAGCTTGGTCAGTGAATGACTCTCGGGGAGATGGAGACAGGATGTGGTTGTCTCCAGATGGACAGAGCCGAGGACAAGAGAAGAAGAAAAGGCAATATCAAAACATGAATGTCAAAAACCATTTAAAAAACCATTACAATATCATTCCTTCATTTTTCAAAAGTCATTCTTCTCCTACATTGGCCTCAATATGGTGGGGACTAGAGATGGTTGGTGTTGTACTGGAGGAGGGTTGGTGTGGTACTGGAGAAGGGTTGGTGTGGGACTGGAGAAGGGTTGGTGTTGTACTGGGAGAAGGGTCCTCAAAGGTTGAGGGTGACGCACCGACTGCCCACATTCCTCCAGGACAGAGGGGTCAGGTAGAAACCAAGATGCAGTCTGGGGGAAAGAGAACGGCTTGACAATGACAATAGATCCGTTCTATAATATCATAACCTCATTGCCCTAGAAAACTCACTTTTGATGGAGTATTATTTGTCTTTTTTTACATGAAAAGAAGTGTTCTGATTTTAGATTTGAAAAGCAGGAAGTAAGACTAGGATTTCATACACTACGTTTTTGTCTAACTTGTTGAGAAAGTGGTCAAACTGTCCAGTTATAAAAATAATAAAAAAGAGAAAATGTATACTGAACAAAAATATAAATGCAACAATTTCAAAGATTTTACTGAGTTACAGTTCATAGAAGGAATCAGTCAGTTGAAATAAATTCATTAGGCCCTAATCTATGGACTTCACATGACTGGGCAGGGGCGCAGCCATAGGTGGGCCTGGGAGGGCATAGCCCACCCACTTGGGAGCCAGGCCCAGCCAATCAGAATGAGTTTTTCCCCACAAAAGGGATTTATTATAGACAGAAATACTCCTCAGTTTCATTAGCTGTTCGGGTGGCTGGTGTCAGACAATCCCGCAGGTGAAGAAGCCGGATGTGGAGGCCCTGGGCTGGCGTGGTTTTACACTTGGTCTGCGGTTGTGAGGCCGGTTGGACGTACTGCCAAATTCTCATTCCTGCAGTCAGCATTCCAATTCAATTGCACGCTCCCTCTAAACTTGAGACATTTGTGGCATTGTGTTGAGTGACAAAACTGCACATTTTAGAGTGGCCTTTTTATGGTCCCCAGCACAAAGTGCACCTGTGTAATGATCACGCTGTTTAATCAGCTTCTTGATATGACACACCTATCAGGTGGATGGATTATCTTGGCAAATGAGACTCAGTAACAGGGATGTAAAGAAATTTGTGGAAACCATTTTAGAGAAATAAGCTTTTTTGTAAATATGGAACATTTCTGGGATTTTTTATTTATTTCAGATCATGAAACATTGGGACAAACATTTTACATGTTGCGTTTATATTTTTGTTAAGTTTAGTTGATGCGATTACTAAAACAGCTGTAACTTTTGTTTGGAAGAAGATATTTCTGTTCTGATTTAGATTTTAATAGCGGAGACTTAAGGCTTGTGGTCTATCGACATGTCTGTAGACAGTTGTCACAGTGACATCATGAACATTCTATTGTCATCTGACAGCATCGTTGTCGTTATGAAAAAATATAAACACAAAAACGCCAGGCTGCATGACATCAACAGCATGGTGGTCCAAATAGCATAAATGCTGTTTTTAATTGAACCCATCCGTCTAAAAATGTATTTAGTAGATGTCAATCTATCAAGCCAGGCAACTAAAAGCAACTTCCTAAACAATGTTTGGTTGTTTGTTTGTTAGCTAGCTGCCTAGCCAGTTAAAATAATGACCAGAGCATAGCTGACAACGTCTTTAGCTAATTTGTATCCTTCATTACAGGAAGATAAATTACAACAAGATCTAAATAATGTGACGAAATAAAAGCAGGGCATTCTACTTAAGATTTTTTAGAACGTGTGCGCTCTGGTTTCTGGTAACCATGACAACGAACGCTGAAACAGGGTCAAAGTTTCCTTTTCTGTCTGCGACATGAACATGGAAACGACAGTCGCAGCTACGGTCTACAGACATTCCACCGGAGTATAAAATGAAATGTCGTTTTGACCAACGATACTTGTCGAATTGTAATTGTCTACAAACACGTCGTTAGGTCAAATATAAAAACAGCCTTAAGATGTTGTATGCTCTAAGTTTTGGGAAAGTGGTCAAAGTCGTGATTGCATCAAAAGTGACAATGTTTACAGTGAATAGAATGTTAGAAGTTATGGGGTATTCAACAACGGAAGCTTTAGAATGTTGAAGAAATTCCATTAAAGTGGATAGAAGTTTTATTTATTTTAGGAAAAAAACATTTAATAGTTTTAAAAGTATAAATGGTTTCAAAAAGGTGTATTTAAGCATACTATTCCAGACCAGTCTGCACGTTTTAAAGTTTTGAATGGCATTTCTAGCTCAACGTTGTAAAACGAGTAGCATTCCAAAGAATAACTACAAGGTAAAATAAGTTGTACATTATTTAAAGGAGGTTGCTGAAGTAAACCACATTAATACATCTGAAAAGAAACCGTGTTTATCCAGGACGCTGACAAAATGCATGAATGGTATAAAACGCACAATGGTATAGAATACAATATACATTTTATGCATCTATTCATGCACTTAATGGATATTTTTCATTTGTGTAAAGTCCCCGTTGGGTATAACCCTGATGTATGAAGGCTAGCCTCAGTCCGATGAAGGTAGTAAGATGTTATGGTGGTACCTGTTGAAGGGTCGGTGTTGGAAGCAGCTTCTCCAGTCTGGAGAGGAACTCCCACACCAGTCGCAGTGCGGAGTGATACTTTGGGCCGAATTCCTCTGGAAAACGTTCTGAGAAACAATCAAACAAGTAGAGAATAGGACAGTGCTTGAATCTAAGCATTGAACAACACTACCTTGTCAAAGCATTCAACACCTTGGAGTTATTATCCTCCTCATCACCATCATCATCAACAGAATCAGCTACTTAGTCACTGACCTGAAAGAAGCGTTCTCTCTCAACTGGGTCTTCCAGCAGCGTTTTAATCAGCGTCAGGAAGTTGGATTCTGATGCCTCCACCTCAGGATCACAATCTACAGGAAGTATGGATAGCAGTGAATAACAGGAAGAATGGATAGCACAGTAATAACAGGAAGAATGGATAGCAGAGTGAATCATGGATAGCAGAGTGAATAACAGGAAGTACGGATATCACAGTGAATAACAGGAAGAGTGAATAACAGGAAGTATGGATAGCAGAGTGAATCTGGATAGCACAGTGAATAACAGGAAGTATGGATAGCAGTGACTCATGGATAGCAGAGTGAATAACAGGAAGTGGATCACAGTGTGTAGGAGTATGGATAGCAGGTGATAACAGGAAGTGGATAGCACAGTGACTAACAGGAAGTACGGATAGCACAGTGACTAACAGGAAGTACGAAAGCACAGTGATAACAGG